>NC_142790.1:18851035-19009564 GCF_988280905.1 Pimephales promelas
CCAAAAAAAAAAAACGTAAGGGGTACCACTGTCGTTTTTTTTCGGGCCAAATTTTTGAGTTTCGATATCTCAGCTCTGGAAGGGGCTAGAGCCTCCATTTTTGCACTCAGGTCTAAGTCTCATGGCCCTCTATCAGAATCCAGAGTTTTGGGAAGATTGGAGAAACTTAATTTTTCGCCCAAAAAAAAAAAACGTAAGGGGTACCACTGTCGTTTTTTTTTTGGGCCAAATTTTTGAGTTTCGATATCTCAGCTCTGGAAGGGGCTAGAGCCTCCATTTTTGCACTCAGGTCTAAGTCTCATGGCCCTCTATCAGAATCCAGAGTTTTGGGAAGATTGGAGAAACTTAATTTTTCACCCAAAAAAAAAAACCGTAAGGGGTACCACTGTCGTTTTTTTTTCGGGCCAAATTTTTGAGTTTCGATATCTCAGCTCTGGAAGGGGCTAGAGCCTCCATTTTTGCACTCAGGTCTAAGTCTCATGGCCCTCTATCAGAATCCAGAGTTTTGGGAAGATTGGAGAAACTCAATTTTTCGCCCAAAAAAAAAAAAAAAACGTAAGGGGTACCACTGTCGTTTTTTTTTCGGGCCAAATTTTTGAGTTTCGATATCTCAGCTCTGGAAGGGGCTAGAGCCTCCATTTTTGCACTCAGGTCTAAGTCTCATGGCCCTCTATCAGAATCCAGAGTTTTGGGAAGATTGGAGAAACTTAATTTTTCACCCAAAAAAAAAAACCGTAAGGGGTACCACTGTCGTTTTTTTTTCGGGCCAAATTTTTGAGTTTCGATATCTCAGCTCTGGAAGGGGCTAGAGCCTCCATTTTTGCACTCAGGTCTAAGTCTCATGGCCCTCTATCAGAATCCAGAGTTTTGGGAAGATTGGAGAAACTCAATTTTTCGCCCAAAAAAAAAAAAAACGTAAGGGGTACCACTGTCGTTTTTTTTTCGGGCCAAATTTTTGAGTTTCGATATCTCAGCTCTGGAAGGGGCTAGAGCCTCCATTTTTGCACTCAGGTCTAAGTCTCATGGCCCTCTATCAGAATCCAGAGTTTTGGGAAGATTGGAGAAACTTAATTTTTCGCCCAAAAAAAAAAAAACGTAAGGGGTACCACTGTCGTTTTTTTTTCGGGCCAAATTTTTGAGTTTCGATATCTCAGCTCTGGAAGGGGCTAGAGCCTCCATTTTTGCACTCAGGTCTAAGTCTCGTGGCCCTCTATCAGAATCCAGAGTTTTGGGAAGATTGGAGAAACTTAATTTTTCACCCAAAAAAAAAAAACGTAAGGGGTACCACTGTCGTTTTTTTTTTCGGGCCAAATTTTTGAGTTTCGATATCTCAGCTCTGGAAGGGGCTAGAGCCTCCATTTTTGCACTCAGGTCTAAGTCTCGTGGCCCTCTATCAGAATCCAGAGTTTTGGGAAGATTGGAGAAACTTAATTTTTCGCCCAAAAAAAAAAAAACGTAAGGGGTACCACTGTCGTTTTTTTTTCGGGCCAAATTTTTGAGTTTCGATATCTCAGCTCTGGAAGGGGCTAGAGCCTCCATTTTTGCACTCAGGTCTAAGTCTCGTGGCCCTCTATCAGAATCCAGAGTTTTGGGAAGATTGGAGAAACTTAATTTTTCGCCCAAAAAAAAAAAAACGTAAGGGGTACCACTGTCGTTTTTTTTTCGGGCCAAATTTTTGAGTTTCGATATCTCAGCTCTGGAAGGGGCTAGAGCCTCCATTTTTGCACTCAGGTCTAAGTCTCGTGGCCCTCTATCAGAATCCAGAGTTTTGGGAAGATTGGAGAAACTTAATTTTTCACCCAAAAAAAAAAAAAACGTAAGGGGTACCACTGTCGTTTTTTTTTTCGGGCCAAATTTTTGAGTTTCGATATCTCAGCTCTGGAAGGGGCTAGAGCCTCCATTTTTGCACTCAGGTCTAAGTCTCGTGGCCCTCTATCAGAATCCAGAGTTTTGGGAAGATTGGAGAAACTTAATTTTTCGCCCAAAAAAAAAAACGTAAGGGGTACCACTGTCGTTTTTTTTTCGGGCCAAATTTTTGCGTTTCGATATATCAGCTCTGGAAGGGGCTAGAGCCTCCATTTTTGCACTCAGGTCTAAGTCTCATGGCCCTCTATCAGAATCCAGAGTTTTGGGAAGATTGGAGAAACTTAATTTTTCACCCAAAAAAAAAAAACGTAAGGGGTACCACTGTCGTTTTTTTTTTCGGGCCAAATTTTTGAGTTTCGATATCTCAGCTCTGGAAGGGGCTAGAGCCTCCATTTTTGCACTCAGGTCTAAGTCTCATGGCCCTCTATCAGAATCCAGAGTTTTGGGAAGATTGGAGAAACTTAATTTTTCGCCCAAAAAAAAAAAACGTAAGGGGTACCACTGTCGTTTTTTTTTTTCGGGCCAAATTTTTGAGTTTCGATATATCAGCTCTGGAAGGGGCTAGAGCCTCCATTTTTGCACTCAGGTCTAAGTCTCATGGCCCTCTATCAGAATCCAGAGTTTTGGGAAGATTGGAGAAACTTAATTTTAAGCCCAAAAAAAAAAAACGTAAGGGGTACCACTGTCGTTTTTTTTTTCGGGCCGAATTTTTGAGTTTTCGATATCTCAGCTCTGGAAGGGGCTAGAGCCTCCATTTTGGCACTCAGGTCTAAGTCTCATGGCCCTCTATCAGAATCCAGAGTTTTGGGAAAATTGGAGAAACATAATTTTTCGCCCCAAAAAAAAAACGTAAGGGGTACCACTGTCGTTTTTTTTTCGGGCCAAATTTTTGAGTTTCGATATCTCAGCTCTGGAAGGGGCTAGAGCCTCCATTTTTGCACTCAGGTCTAAGTCTCGTGGCCCTCTATCAGAATCCAGAGTTTTTGGAAGATTGGAGAAACTTAATTTTTCGCCCAAAAAAAAAAAACGTAAGGGGTACCACTGTCGTTTTTTTTTTCGGGCCAAATTTTTGAGTTTCGATATCTCAGCTCTGGAAGGGGCTAGAGCCTCCATTTTTGCACTCAGGTCTAAGTCTCATGGCCCTCTATCAGAATCCAGAGTTTTGGGAAGATTGGAGAAACGTAATTTTTCGCCCAAAAAAAAAAAAACGTAAGGGGTACCACTGTCGATTTTTTTTTCGGGCCGAATTTTTGAGTTTCGATATCTCAGCTCTGGAAGGGGCTAGAGCCTCCATTTTTGCACTCAGGTCTAAGTCTCATGGCCCTCTATCAGAATCCAGAGTTTTGGGAAGATTGGAGAAACTTAATTTTTCGCCCAAAAAAAAAAAAACGTAAGGGGTACCACTGTCGTTTTTTTTTCGGGCCAAATTTTTGAGTTTCGATATCTCAGCTCTGGAAGGGGCTAGAGCCTCCATTTTTGCACTCAGGTCTAAGTCTCGTGGCCCTCTATCAGAATCCAGAGTTTTGGGAAGATTGGAGAAACTTAATTTTTCGCCCAAAAAAAAAAAACGTAAGGGGTACCACTGTCGTTTTTTTTTCGGGCCAAATTTTTGAGTTTCGATATCTCAGCTCTGGAAGGGGCTAGAGCCTCCATTTTTGCACTCAGGTCTAAGTCTCGTGGCCCTCTATCAGAATCCAGAGTTTTGGGAAGATTGGAGAAACTTAATTTTTCACCCAAAAAAAAAAAAACGTAAGGGGTACCACTGTCGTTTTTTTTTCGGGCCAAATTTTTGAGTTTCGATATCTCAGCTCTGGAAGGGGCTAGAGCCTCCATTTTTGCACTCAGGTCTAAGTCTCATGGCCCTCTATCAGAATCCAGAGTTTTGGGAAGATTGGAGAAACTTAATTTTTCACCCAAAAAAAAAAAAACGTAAGGGGTACCACTGTCGTTTTTTTTTTCGGGCCAAATTTTTGAGTTTCGATATCTCAGCTCTGGAAGGGGCTAGAGCCTCCATTTTTGCACTCAGGTCTAAGTCTCATGGCCCTCTATCAGAATCCAGAGTTTTGGGAAGATTGGAGAAACTTAATTTTTCGCCCAAAAAAAAAAAACGTAAGGGGTACCACTGTCGTTTTTTTTTCGGGCCAAATTTTTGAGTTTCGATATATCAGCTCTGGAAGGGGCTAGAGCCTCCATTTTTGCACTCAGGTCTAAGTCTCATGGCCCTCTATCAGAATCCAGAGTTTTGGGAAGATTGGAGAAACTTAATTTTAAGCCCCAAAAAAAAAAACGTAAGGGGTACCACTGTCGTTTTTTTTTTCGGGCCGAATTTTTGAGTTTTCGATATCTCAGCTCTGGAAGGGGCTAGAGCCTCCATTTTTGCACTCAGGTCTAAGTCTCATGGCCCTCTATCAGAATCCAGAGTTTTGGGAAAATTGGAGAAACATAATTTTTCGCCCCCAAAAAAAAACGTAAGGGGTACCACTGTCGTTTTTTTTTCGGGCCAAATTTTTGAGTTTCGATATCTCAGCTCTGGAAGGGGCTAGAGCCTCCATTTTTGCACTCAGGTCTAAGTCTCGTGGCCCTCTATCAGAATCCAGAGTTTTGGGAAGATTGGAGAAACTTAATTTTTCGCCCCAAAAAAAAAAACGTAAGGGGTACCACTGTCGTTTTTTTTTTCGGGCCAAATTTTTGAGTTTCGATATCTCAGCTCTGGAAGGGGCTAGAGCCTCCATTTTTGCACTCAGGTCTAAGTCTCATGGCCCTCTATCAGAATCCAGAGTTTTGGGAAGATTGGAGAAACTTAATTTTTCGCCCAAAAAAAAAAAACGTAAGGGGTACCACTGTCGTTTTTTTTTCGGGCCAAATTTTTGAGTTTCGATATCTCAGCTCTGGAAGGGGCTAGAGCCTCCATTTTTGCACTCAGGTCTAAGTCTCGTGGCCCTCTATCAGAATCCAGAGTTTTGGGAAGATTGGAGAAACTTAATTTTTCACCCAAAAAAAAAAAAACGTAAGGGGTACCACTGTCGTTTTTTTTTCGGGCCAAATTTTTGAGTTTCGATATCTCAGCTCTGGAAGGGGCTAGAGCCTCCATTTTTGCACTCAGGTCTAAGTCTCATGGCCCTCTATCAGAATCCAGAGTTTTGGGAAGATTGGAGAAACTTAATTTTTCACCCAAAAAAAAAAAACGTAAGGGGTACCACTGTCGTTTTTTTTTCGGGCCAAATTTTTGAGTTTCGATATCTCAGCTCTGGAAGGGGCTAGAGCCTCCATTTTTGCACTCAGGTCTAAGTCTCATGGCCCTCTATCAGAATCCAGAGTTTTGGGAAGATTGGAGAAACTTAATTTTTCGCCCAAAAAAAAAAAAACGTAAGGGGTACCACTGTCGTTTTTTTTTCGGGCCAAATTTTTGAGTTTCGATATATCAGCTCTGGAAGGGGCTAGAGCCTCCATTTTTGCACTCAGGTCTAAGTCTCATGGCCCTCTATCAGAATCCAGAGTTTTGGGAAGATTGGAGAAACTTAATTTTAAGCCCAAAAAAAAAAAACGTAAGGGGTACCACTGTCGTTTTTTTTTTCGGGCCGAATTTTTGAGTTTTCGATATCTCAGCTCTGGAAGGGGCTAGAGCCTCCATTTTTGCACTCAGGTCTAAGTCTCATGGCCCTCTATCAGAATCCAGAGTTTTGGGAAAATTGGAGAAACATAATTTTTCGCCCCAAAAAAAAAACGTAAGGGGTACCACTGTCGTTTTTTTTTCGGGCCAAATTTTTGAGTTTCGATATCTCAGCTCTGGAAGGGGCTAGAGCCTCCATTTTTGCACTCAGGTCTAAGTCTCGTGGCCCTCTATCAGAATCCAGAGTTTTGGGAAGATTGGAGAAACTTAATTTTTCGCCCCAAAAAAAAAAACGTAAGGGGTACCACTGTCGTTTTTTTTTTTCGGGCCAAATTTTTGAGTTTCGATATCTCAGCTCTGGAAGGGGCTAGAGCCTCCATTTTTGCACTCAGGTCTAAGTCTCATGGCCCTCTATCAGAATCCAGAGTTTTGGGAAGATTGGAGAAACGTAATTTTTCGCCCAAAAAAAAAAAACGTAAGGGGTACCACTGTCGATTTTTTTTTCGGGCCGAATTTTTGAGTTTCGATATCTCAGCTCTGGAAGGGGCTAGAGCCTCCATTTTTGCACTCAGGTCTAAGTCTCATGGCCCTCTATCAGAATCCAGAGTTTTGGGAAGATTGGAGAAACTTAATTTTTCGCCCAAAAAAAAAAAAACGTAAGGGGTACCACTGTCGTTTTTTTTTCGGGCCAAATTTTTGAGTTTCGATATCTCAGCTCTGGAAGGGGCTAGAGCCTCCATTTTTCACCCAGGTCTAAGTCTCATGGCCTCCTATCAGAATCCAGAGTTTTGGGAAAATTGGAGAAACATAATTTTTCGCCCAAAAAAAAAAACGTAAGGGGTACCACTGTCGTTTTTTTTTCGGGCCAAATTTTTGAGTTTCGATATCTCAGCTCTGGAAGGGGCTAGAGCCTCCATTTTTGCACTCAGGTCTAAGTCTCATGGCCCTCTATCAGAATCCAGAGTTTTGGGAAGATTGGAGAAACTTAATTTTTCGCCCAAAAAAAAAAAACGTAAGGGGTACCACTGTCGTTTTTTTTCGGGCCAAATTTTTGAGTTTCGATATCTCAGCTCTGGAAGGGGCTAGAGCCTCCATTTTTGCACTCAGGTCTAAGTCTCATGGCCCTCTATCAGAATCCAGAGTTTTGGGAAGATTGGAGAAACTTAATTTTTCGCCCAAAAAAAAAAAACGTAAGGGGTAGCACTGTCGTTTTTTTTTGGGCCAAATTTTTGAGTTTCGATATCTCAGCTCTGGAAGGGGCTAGAGCCTCCATTTTTGCACTCAGGTCTAAGTCTCATGGCCCTCTATCAGAATCCAGAGTTTTGGGAAGATTGGAGAAACTTAATTTTTCACCCAAAAAAAAAAAACGTAAGGGGTACCACTGTCGTTTTTTTTTCGGGCCAAATTTTTGAGTTTCGATATCTCAGCTCTGGAAGGGGCTAGAGCCTCCATTTTTGCACTCAGGTCTAAGTCTCATGGCCCTCTATCAGAATCCAGAGTTTTGGGAAGATTGGAGAAACTTAATTTTTCGCCCAAAAAAAAAAAACGTAAGGGGTACCACTGTCGATTTTTTTTTCGGGCCGAATTTTTGAGTTTCGATATCTCAGCTCTGGAAGGGGCTAGAGCCTCCATTTTTGCACTCAGGTCTAAGTCTCATGGCCCTCTATCAGAATCCAGAGTTTTGGGAAGATTGGAGAAACTTAATTTTTTGCCCAAAAAAAAAAAAAACGTAAGGGGTACCACTGTCGTTTTTTTTTCGGGCCAAATTTTTGAGTTTCGATATCTCAGCTCTGGAAGGGGCTAGAGCCTCCATTTTTGCACTCAGGTCTAAGTCTCATGGCCTCCTATCAGAATCCAGAGTTTTGGGAAAATTGGAGAAACTTAATTTTTCGCCCAAAAAAAAAAACGTAAGGGGTACCACTGTCGTTTTTTTTTCGGGCCAAATTTTTGAGTTTCGATATCTCAGCTCTGGAAGGGGCTAGAGCCTCCATTTTTGCACTCAGGTCTAAGTCTCATGGCCCTCTATCAGAATCCAGACTTTTTGGGAAGATTGGAGAAACTTAATTTTTCGCCCAAAAAAAAAAAACGTAAGGGGTACCACTGTCGTTTTTTTTCGGGCCAAATTTTTGAGTTTCGATATCTCAGCTCTGGAAGGGGCTAGAGCCTCCATTTTTGCACTCAGGTCTAAGTCTCATGGCCCTCTATCAGAATCCAGAGTTTTGGGAAGATTGGAGAAACTTAATTTTTCGCCAAAAAAAAAAAAAAACGTAAGGGGTACCACTGTCGTTTTTTTTTTGGGCCAAATTTTTGAGTTTCGATATCTCAGCTCTGGAAGGGGCTAGAGCCTCCATTTTTGCACTCAGGTCTAAGTCTCATGGCCCTCTATCAGAATCCAGAGTTTTGGGAAGATTGGAGGAACTTAATTTTTCACCCAAAAAAAAAAAACGTGAGGGGTACCACTGTCGTTTTTTTTTCGGGCCAAATTTTTGAGTTTTGATATCTCAGCTCTGGAAGGGGCTAGAGCCTCCATTTTTGCACTCAGGTCTAAGTCTCATGGCCCTCTATCAGAATCCAGAGTTTTGGGAAGATTGGAGAAACTCAATTTTTCGCCCAAAAAAAAAAAAAACGTAAGGGGTACCACTGTCGTTTTTTTTTCGGGCCAAATTTTTGAGTTTCGATATCTCAGCTCTGGAAGGGGCTAGAGCCTCCATTTTTGCACTCAGGTCTAAGTCTCATGGCCTCCTATCAGAATCCAGAGTTTTGGGAAAATTGGAGAAACTTAATTTTTCGCCCAAAAAAAAAAACGTAAGGGGTACCACTGTCGTTTTTTTTTCGGGCCAAATTTTTGAGTTTCGATATCTCAGCTCTGGAAGGGGCTAGAGCCTCCATTTTTGCACTCAGGTCTAAGTCTCATGGCCCTCTATCAGAATCCAGACTTTTTGGGAAGATTGGAGAAACTTAATTTTTCGCCCAAAAAAAAAAACGTAAGGGGTACCACTGTCGTTTTTTTTCGGGCCAAATTTTTGAGTTTCGATATCTCAGCTCTGGAAGGGGCTAGAGCCTCCATTTTTGCACTCAGGTCTAAGTCTCATGGCCCTCTATCAGAATCCAGAGTTTTGGGAAGATTGGAGAAACTTAATTTTTCGCCCAAAAAAAAAAAAACGTAAGGGGTACCACTGTCGTTTTTTTTTTGGGCCAAATTTTTGAGTTTCGATATCTCAGCTCTGGAAGGGGCTAGAGCCTCCATTTTTGCACTCAGGTCTAAGTCTCATGGCCCTCTATCAGAATCCAGAGTTTTGGGAAGATTGGAGGAACTTAATTTTTCACCCAAAAAAAAAAAACGTGAGGGGTACCACTGTCGTTTTTTTTTTCGGGCCAAATTTTTGAGTTTTGATATCTCAGCTCTGGAAGGGGCTAGAGCCTCCATTTTTGCACTCAGGTCTAAGTCTCATGGCCCTCTATCAGAATCCAGAGTTTTGGGAAGATTGGAGAAACTTAATTTTTCGCCCAAAAAAAAAAAACGTAAGGGGTACCACTGTCGTTTTTTTTTCGGGCCAAATTTTTGAGTTTTGATATCTCAGCTCTGGAAGGGGCTAGAGCCTCCATTTTTGCACTCAGGTCTAAGTCTCATGGCCCTCTATCAGAATCCAGACTTTTTGGGAAGATTGGAGAAACTTAATTTTTCGCCCAAAAAAAAAAAACGTAAGGGGTACCACTGTCGTTTTTTTTCGGGCCAAATTTTTGAGTTTCGATATCTCAGCTCTGGAAGGGGCTAGAGCCTCCATTTTTGCACTCAGGTCTAAGTCTCATGGCCCTCTATCAGAATCCAGAGTTTTGGGAAGATTGGAGAAACTTAATTTTTCGCCCAAAAAAAAAAAACGTAAGGGGTACCACTGTCGTTTTTTTTTTGGGCCAAATTTTTGAGTTTCGATATCTCAGCTCTGGAAGGGGCTAGAGCCTCCATTTTTGCACTCAGGTCTAAGTCTCATGGCCCTCTATCAGAATCCAGAGTTTTGGGAAGATTGGAGGAACTTAATTTTTCACCCAAAAAAAAAAAACGTGAGGGGTACCACTGTCGTTTTTTTTTTCGGGCCAAATTTTTGAGTTTTGATATCTCAGCTCTGGAAGGGGCTAGAGCCTCCATTTTTGCACTCAGGTCTAAGTCTCATGGCCCTCTATCAGAATCCAGAGTTTTGGGAAGATTGGAGAAACTCAATTTTTCGCCCAAAAAAAAAAAAAAAACGTAAGGGGTACCACTGTCGTTTTTTTTTCGGGCCAAATTTTTGAGTTTCGATATCTCAGCTCTGGAAGGGGCTAGAGCCTCCATTTTTGCACTCAGGTCTAAGTCTCATGGCCCTCTATCAGAATCCAGAGTTTTGGGAAGATTGGAGAAACTTAATTTTTCGCCCAAAAAAAAAAAAACGTAAGGGGTACCACTGTCGTTTTTTTTTTGGGCCAAATTTTTGAGTTTCGATATCTCAGCTCTGGAAGGGGCTAGAGCCTCCATTTTTGCACTCAGGTCTAAGTCTCGTGGCCCTCTATCAGAATCCAGAGTTTTGGGAAGATTGGAGAAACTTAATTTTTCACCCAAAAAAAAAAAACGTAAGGGGTACCACTGTCGTTTTTTTTTCGGGCCAAATTTTTGAGTTTCGATATCTCAGCTCTGGAAGGGGCTAGAGCCTCCATTTTTGCACTCAGGTCTAAGTCTCGTGGCCCTCTATCAGAATCCAGAGTTTTGGGAAGATTGGAGAAACTTAATTTTTCGCCCAAAAAAAAAAAAAACGTAAGGGGTACCACTGTCGTTTTTTTTTCGGGCCAAATTTTTGAGTTTCGATATCTCAGCTCTGGAAGGGGCTAGAGCCTCCATTTTTGCACTCAGGTCTAAGTCTCATGGCCCTCTATCAGAATCCAGAGTTTTGGGAAGATTGGAGAAACTTAATTTTTCGCCCAAAAAAAAAAAAACCTAAGGGGTACCACTGTCGATTTTTTTTTCGGGCCGAATTTTTGAGTTTCGATATCTCAGCTCTGGAAGGGGCTAGAGCCTCCATTTTTGCACTCAGGTCTAAGTCTCATGGCCCTCTATCAGAATCCAGAGTTTTGGGAAGATTGGAGAAACTTAATTTTTCGCCCAAAAAAAAAAAACGTAAGGGGTACCACTGTCGTTTTTTTTTCGGGCCAAATTTTTGAGTTTCGATATCTCAGCTCTGGAAGGGGCTAGAGCCTCCATTTTTGCACTCAGGTCTAAGTCTAAGCCACAGTGGTACCCCTTACGTTTTTTTTTTTCGGGCGAAAAATTAACTTTCTCCAATCTTCTCAAAACTCTGGATTCTGATAGATGGCCATGAGACTTACACCTGAGTGCAAAAATGGAGGCTCTAGCCCCTTCCAGAGCTGAGATAACGAAACTCAAAAATTCGGCCCGAAAAAAAACGACAGTGGTACCCCTTACGTTTTTTTTTCGGGCGAAAAAATTAAGTTTCTCCAATCTTCTCAAAACTCTGGATTCTGATAGAGGGCCATGAGACTTACACCTGAGTGCAAAAATGGAGGCTCTAGCCCCTTCCAGAGCTGAGATATCGAAACTAAAAAATTCGGCCCGAAAAAAAAAACGACAGTGGTACCCCTTACGTTTTTTTTTTCGGGCGAAAAATTAAGTTTCTCCAATCTTCTCAAAACTCTGGATTCTAATAGAGGGCCATGAGACTTACACCTGAGTGCAAAAATAGAGGCTCTAGCCCCTTCCAGAGCTGAGATATCGAAACTCAAAAATTCGGCCCGAAAAAAAAACGACAGTGGTACCCCTTACGTTTTTTTTTTCTGGCGAAAAATTAAGTTTCTCCAATCTTCTCAAAACTCTGGATTCTGATAGAGGGCCATGAGACTTACACCTGAGTGCAAAAATGGAGGCTCTAGCCCCTTCCAGAGCTGAGATATCGAAACTCAAAAATTCGGCCCGAAAAAAAAACGACAGTGGTACCCCTTACGTTTTTTTTTTCGGGCGAAAAAATTAAGTTTCTCCAATCTTCTCAAAACTCTGGATTCTGATAGAGGGCCATGAGACTAAGACCTGAGTGCAAAAATGGAGGCTCTAGCCCCTTCCAGAGCTGAGATATCGAAACTCAAAAATTCGGCCCGAAAAAAAAACGACAGTGGTACCCCTTACGTTTTTTTTTTTCGGGCGAAAAATTAAGTTTCTCCAATCTTTCAAAACTCTGGATTCTGATAGAGGGCCATGAGACTTACACCTGAGTGCAAAAATGGAGGCTCTAGCCCCTTCCAGAGCTGAGATATCGAAACTCAAAAATTCGGCCCGAAAAAAAAACGACAGTGGTACCCCTTACGTTTTTTTTTTCGGGCGAAAAATTAAGTTTCTCCAATCTTCTCAAAACTCTGGATTCTGATAGAGGGCCATGAGACTTAGACCTGAGTGCAAAAATGGAGGCTCTAGCCCCTTCCAGAGCTGAGATATCGAAACTCAAAAATTCAACCTGAAAAAAAAACGACAGTGGTACCCCTTACGTTTTTTTTTTTCGGGCGAAAAATTAAGTTTCTCCAATTTTCTCAAAACTCTGGATTCTGATAGAGGGCCATGAGACTTACACCTGAGTGCAAAAATGGAGGCTCTAGCCCCTTCCAGAGCTGAGATATCGAAACTCAAAAATTCAACCTGAAAAAAAAAACGACAGTGGTACCCCTTACGTTTTTTTTTTTCGGGCGAAAAATTAAGTTTCTCCAATTTTCTCAAAACTCTGGATTCTGATAGAGGGCCATGAGACTTACACCTGAGTGCAAAAATGGAGGCTGTAGCCCCTTCCAGAGCTGAGATATCGAAACTAAAAAATTCGGCCCGAAAAAAAAACGACAGTGGTACCCCTTACGTTTTTTTTTTCGGGCGAAAAATTAAGTTTCTCCAATCTTCTCAAAACTCTGGATTCTGATAGAGGGCCATGAGACTTAGACCTGAGTGCAAAAATGGAGGCTCTAGCCCCTTCCAGAGCTGAGATATCGAAACTCAAAAATTCGGCCCGAAAAAAAAACGACAGTGGTACCCCTTACGTTTTTTTTTTTCGGGCGAAAAATTAAGTTTCTCCAATCTTCTCAAAACTCTGGATTCTGATAGAGGGCCATGAGACTAAGACCTGAGTGCAAAAATGGAGGCTCTAGGCTCTTCCAGAGCTGAGATATCGAAACTCAAAAATTCGCCCGAAAAAAAAACGTCAGTGGTACCCCTTACGTTTTTTTTTTTCGGGCGAAAAATTAAGTTTCTCCAATCTTCTCAAAACTCTGGATTCTGATAGAGGGCCATGAGACTTAGACCTGAGTGCAAAAATGGAGGCTCTAGCCCCTTCCAGAGCTGAGATATCGAAACTCAAAAATTCAACCTGAAAAAAAAACGACAGTGGTACCCCTTACGTTTTTTTTTTCGGGCGAAAAATTAAGTTTCTCCAATTTTCTCAAAACTCTGGATTCTGATAGAGGGCCATGAGACTTACACCTGAGTGCAAAAATGGAGGCTCTAGCCCCTTCCAGAGCTGAGATATCGAAACTAAAAAATTCGGCCCGAAAAAAAAACGACAGTGGTACCCCTTACGTTTTTTTTTTTCGGGCGAAAAATTAAGTTTCTCCAATCTTCTCAAAACTCTGGATTCTGATAGAGGGCCATGAGACTTAGACCTGAGTGCAAAAATGGAGGCTCTAGCCCCTTCCAGAGCTGAGATATCGAAACTCAAAAATTCGGCCCGAAAAAAAACCGACAGTGGTACCCCTTACGTTTTTTTTTTTTCGGTTGAAAAATTAAGTTTCTCCAATCTTCTCAAAACTCTGGATTCTGATAGAGGGTCATGAGACTTACACCTGAGTGCAAAAATAGAGGCTCTAGCCCCTTCCAGAGCTTAGATATCGAAACTCAAAAATTCGGCCCGAAAAAAAAAACGACAGTGGTACCCCTTACGTTTTTTTTTTCGGGCGAAAAAATTAAGTTTCTCCAATCTTCTCAAAACTCTGGATTCTGATGGAGGGCCATGAGACTTACACCTGAGTGCAAAAATGGAGGCTCTAGCCCCTTCCAGAGCTGAGATATCGAAACTAAAAAATTCGGCCCGAAAAAAAGACGACAGTGGTACCCCTTACGTTTTTTTTTTTTTGGGCGAAAAATTAAGTTTCTCCAATCTTCTCAAAACTCTGGATTCTGATAGAGGGCCATGAGACTTACACCTGTTTCGATATCTCAGCTCTGGAAGGGGCTAGAGCCTCCATTTTTGCACTCAGGTGTAAGTCTCATGGCCCTCTATCAGAATCCAGAGTTTTGAGAAGATTGGAGAAACTTAATTTTTCGCCAGAAAAAAAAAACGTAAGGGGTACCACTGTCGTTTTTTTTTCGGGCCGAATTTTTGAGTTTCGATATCTCAGCTCTGGAAGGGGCTAGAGCCTCTATTTTTGCACTCAGGTGTAAGTCTCATGGCCCTCTATTAGAATCCAGAGTTTTGAGAAGATTGGAGAAACTTAATTTTTCGCCCGAAAAAAAAAACGTAAGGGGTACCACTGTCGTTTTTTTTTCGGGCCGAATTTTTTAGTTTCGATATCTCAGCTCTGGAAGGGGCTAGAGCCTCCATTTTTGCACTCAGGTGTAAGTCTCATGGCCCTCTATCAGAATCCAGAGTTTTGAGAAGATTGGAGAAACTTAATTTTTTCGCCCGAAAAAAAAAACGTAAGGGGTACCACTGTCGTTTTTTTTCGGGCCGAATTTTTGAGTTTCGTTATCTCAGCTCTGGAAGGGGCTAGAGCCTCCATTTTTGCACTCAGGTGTAAGTCTCATGGCCATCTATCAGAATCCAGAGTTTTGAGAAGATTGGAGAAAGTTAATTTTTCGCCCGAAAAAAAAAAACGTAAGGGGTACCACTGTGGCTTAGACTTAGACCTGAGTGCAAAAATGGAGGCTCTAGCCCCTTCCAGAGCTGAGATATCGAAACTCAAAAATTTGGCCCGAAAAAAAAACGACAGTGGTACCCCTTACGTTTTTTTTTTTTGGGCGAAAAATTAAGTTTCTCCAATCTTCCCAAAACTCTGGATTCTGATAGAGGGCCATGAGACTTAGACCTGAGTGCAAAAATGGAGGCTCTAGCCCCTTCCAGAGCTGAGATATCGAAACTCAAAAATTCGGCCCGAAAAAAAATCGACAGTGGTACCCCTTACGTTTTTTTTTTTTGGGCGAAAAATTAAGTTTCTCCAATCTTCCCAAAACTCTGGATTCTGATAGAGGGCCATGAGACTTAGACCTGAGTGCAAAAATGGAGGCTCTAGCCCCTTCCAGAGCTGAGATATCGAAACTCAAAAATTCGGCCCGAAAAAAAAACGACAGTGGTACCCCTTACGTTTTTTTTTTTTTTTTTTGGGCGAAAAATTAAGTTTCTCCAATCTTCCCAAAACTCTGGATTCTGATAGAGGGCCACGAGACTTAGACCTGAGTGCAAAAATGGAGGCTCTAGCCCCTTCCAGAGCTGAGATATCGAAACTCAAAAATTTGGCCCGAAAAAAAAAACGACAGTGGTACCCCTTACGTTTTTTTTTTTTTGGGTGAAAAATTAAGTTTCTCCAATCTTCCCAAAACTCTGGATTCTGATAGAGGGCCACGAGACTTAGACCTGAGTGCAAAAATGGAGGCTCTAGCCCCTTCCAGAGCTGAGATATCGAAACTCAAAAATTTGGCCCGAAAAAAAAACGACAGTGGTACCCCTTACGTTTTTTTTTTTGGGGCGAAAAATTATGTTTCTCCAATCTTCCCAAAACTCTGGATTCTGATAGAGGGCCATGAGACTTAGACCTGAGTGCAAAAATGGAGGCTCTAGCCCCTTCCAGAGCTGAGATATCGAAAACTCAAAAATTCGGCCCGAAAAAAAAACGACAGTGGTACCCCTTACGTTTTTTTTTTTGGGCTTAAAATTAAGTTTCTCCAATCTTCCCAAAACTCTGGATTCTGATAGAGGGCCATGAGACTTAGACCTGAGTGCAAAAATGGAGGCTCTAGCCCCTTCCAGAGCTGAGATATCGAAACTCAAAAATTTGGCCCGAAAAAAAAACGACAGTGGTACCCCTTGCGTTTTTTTTTTTTTGGGCGAAAAATTAAGTTTCTCCAATCTTCCCAAAACTCTGGATTCTGATAGAGGGCCATGAGACTTAGACCTGAGTGCAAAAATGGAGGCTCTAGCCCCTTCCAGAGCTGATATATCGAAACTCAAAAATTTGGCCCGAAAAAAAAACGACAGTGGTACCCCTTACGTTTTTTTTTTTTGGGCGAAAAATTAAGTTTCTCCAATCTTCCCAAAACTCTGGATTCTGATAGAGGGCCATGAGACTTAGACCTGAGTGCAAAAATGGAGGCTCTAGCCCCTTCCAGAGCTGAGATATCGAAACTCAAAAATTTGGCCCGAAAAAAAAACGACAGTGGTACCCCTTACGTTTTTTTTTTTTTTGGGCGAAAAATTAAGTTTCTCCAATCTTCCCAAAACTCTGGATTCTGATAGAGGGCCACGAGACTTAGACCTGAGTGCAAAAATGGAGGCTCTAGCCCCTTCCAGAGCTGAGATATCGAAACTCAAAAATTTGGCCCGAAAAAAAAACGACAGTGGTACCCCTTACGTTTTTTTTTTTTTGGGTGAAAAATTAAGTTTCTCCAATCTTCCCAAAACTCTGGATTCTGATAGAGGGCCACGAGACTTAGACCTGAGTGCAAAAATGGAGGCTCTAGCCCCTTCCAGAGCTGAGATATCGAAACTCAAAAATTTGGCCCAAAAAAAAAACGACAGTGGTACCCCTTACGTTTTTTTTTTTTGGGCGAAAAATTAAGTTTCTCCAATCTTCCCAAAACTCTGGATTCTGATAGAGGGCCATGAGACTTAGACCTGAGTGCAAAAATGGAGGCTCTAGCCCCTTCCAGAGCTGAGATATCGAAACTCAAAAATTTGGCCCGAAAAAAAAACGACAGTGGTACCCCTTACGTTTTTTTTTTTTTTTTGGGCGAAAAATTGAGTTTCTCCAATCTTCCCAAAACTCTGGATTCTGATAGAGGGCCATGAGACTTAGACCTGAGTGCAAAAATGGAGGCTCTAGCCCCTTCCAGAGCTGAGATATCAAAACTCAAAAATTTGGCCCGAAAAAAAAACGACAGTGGTACCCCTTACGTTTTTTTTTTTTGGGCGAAAAATTAAGTTTCTCCAATCTTCCCAAAACTCTGGATTCTGATAGAGGGCCATGAGACTTAGACCTGAGTGCAAAAATGGAGGCTCTAGCCCCTTCCAGAGCTGAGATATCGAAACTCAAAAATTTGGCCCGAAAAAAAAACGACAGTGGTACCCCTTACGTTTTTTTTTTTTGGGTGAAAAATTAAGTTTCTCCAATCTTCCCAAAACTCTGGATTCTGATAGAGGGCCACGAGACTTAGACCTGAGTGCAAAAATGGAGGCTCTAGCCCCTTCCAGAGCTGAGATATCGAAACTCAAAAATTTGGCCCGAAAAAAAAACGACAGTGGTACCCCTTACGTTTTTTTTTTTTGGGCGAAAAATTAAGTTTCTCCAATCTTCCCAAAACTCTGGATTCTGATAGAGGGCCATGAGACTTAGACCTGAGTGCAAAAATGGAGGCTCTAGCCCCTTCCAGAGCTGAGATATCGAAACTCAAAAATTCGGCCCGAAAAAAAATCGACAGTGGTACCCCTTACGTTTTTTTTTTTTGGGCGAAAAATTAAGTTTCTCCAATCTTCCCAAAACTCTGGATTCTGATAGAGGGCCATGAGACTTAGACCTGAGTGCAAAAATGGAGGCTCTAGCCCCTTCCAGAGCTGAGATATCGAAACTCAAAAATTTGGCCCGAAAAAAAAACGACAGTGGTACCCCTTACGTTTTTTTTTTTTTTTGGGCGAAAAATTAAGTTTCTCCAATCTTCCCAAAACTCTGGATTCTGATAGAGGGCCACGAGACTTAGACCTGAGTGCAAAAATGGAGGCTCTAGCCCCTTCCAGAGCTGAGATATCGAAACTCAAAAATTTGGCCCGAAAAAAAAACGACAGTGGTACCCCTTACGTTTTTTTTTTTTTGGGTGAAAAATTAAGTTTCTCCAATCTTCCCAAAACTCTGGATTCTGATAGAGGGCCACGAGACTTAGACCTGAGTGCAAAAATGGAGGCTCTAGCCCCTTCCAGAGCTGAGATATCGAAACTCAAAAATTTGGCCCAAAAAAAAAACGACAGTGGTACCCCTTACGTTTTTTTTTTTTGGGCGAAAATTAAGTTTCTCCAATCTTCCCAAAACTCTGGATTCTGATAGAGGGCCATGAGACTTAGACCTGAGTGCAAAAATGGAGGCTCTAGCCCCTTCCAGAGCTGAGATATCGAAACTCAAAAATTTGGCCCGAAAAAAAAACGACAGTGGTACCCCTTACGTTTTTTTTTTTTTTTTGGGCGAAAAATTGAGTTTCTCCAATCTTCCCAAAACTCTGGATTCTGATAGAGGGCCATGATACTTAGACCTGAGTGCAAAAATGGAGGCTCTAGCCCCTTCCAGAGCTGAGATATCAAAACTCAAAAATTTGGCCCGAAAAAAAAACGACAGTGGTACCCCTTACGTTTTTTTTTTTTGGGCGAAAAATTAAGTTTCTCCAATCTTCCCAAAAAGTCTGGATTCTGATAGAGGGCCATGAGACTTAGACCTGAGTGCAAAAATGGAGGCTCTAGCCCCTTCCAGAGCTGAGATATCGAAACTCAAAAATTTGGCACAAAAAAAAAACGACAGGGGTACCCCTTACGTTTTTTTTTTTTGGGCGAAAAATTATGTTTCTCCAATTTTCCCAAAACTCTCGATTCTGATAGGAGGCCATGAGACTTAGACCTGGGTGAAAAATGGAGGCTCTAGCCCCTTCCAGAGCTGAGATATCGAAACTCAAAAATTTGGCCCGAAAAAAAAACGACAGTGGTACCCCTTACGTTTTTTTTTTTTGGGCGAAAAATTAAGTTTCTCCAATCTTCCCAAAACTCTGGATTCTGATAGAGGGCCATGAGACTTAGACCTGAGTGCAAAAATGGAGGCTCTAGCCCCTTCCAGAGCTGAGATATCGAAACTCAAAAATTCGGCCCGAAAAAAAAATCGACAGTGGTACCCCTTACGTTTTTTTTTTTTGGGCGAAAAATTACGTTTCTCCAATCTTCCCAAAACTCTGGATTCTGATAGAGGGCCATGAGACTTAGACCTGAGTGCAAAAATGGAGGCTCTAGCCCCTTCCAGAGCTGAGATATCGAAACTCAAAAATTTGGCCCGAAAAAAAAAACGACAGTGGTACCCCTTACGTTTTTTTTTTTTGGGCGAAAAATTAAGTTTCTCCAATCTTCCCAAAACTCTGGATTCTGATAGAGGGCCACGAGACTTAGACCTGAGTGCAAAAATGGAGGCTCTAGCCCCTTCCAGAGCTGAGATATCGAAACTCAAAAATTTGGCCCGAAAAAAAAACGACAGTGGTACCCCTTACGTTTTTTTTTTTGGGGCGAAAAATTATGTTTCTCCAATTTTCCCAAAACTCTGGATTCTGATAGAGGGCCATGAGACTTAGACCTGAGTGCAAAAATGGAGGCTCTAGCCCCTTCCAGAGCTGAGATATCGAAAACTCAAAAATTCGGCCCGAAAAAAAAACGACAGTGGTACCCCTTACGTTTTTTTTTTTTGGGCTTAAAATTGAGTTTCTCCAATCTTCCCAAAACTCTGGATTCTGATAGAGGGCCATGAGACTTAGACCTGAGTGCAATAATGGAGGCTCTAGCCCCTTCCAGAGCTGAGATATCGAAACTCAAAAATTTGGCCCGAAAAAAAAACGACAGTGGTACCCCTTGCGTTTTTTTTTTTTGGGCGAAAAATTAAGTTTCTCCAATCTTCCCAAAACTCTGGATTCTGATAGAGGGCCATGAGACCTAGACCTGAGTGCAAAAATGGAGGCTCTAGCCCCTTCCAGAGCTGATATATCGAAACTCAAAAATTTGGCCCGAAAAAAAAACGACAGTGGTACCCCTTACGTTTTTTTTTTTTGGGCGAAAAATTAAGTTTCTCCAATCTTCCCAAAACTCTGGATTCTGATAGAGGGCCATGAGACTTAGACCTGAGTGCAAAAATGGAGGCTCTAGCCCCTTCCAGAGCTGAGATATCGAAACTCAAAAATTTGGCCCGAAAAAAAAACGACAGTGGTACCCCTTACGTTTTTTTTTTTTGGGTGAAAAATTAAGTTTCTCCAATCTTCCCAAAACTCTGGATTCTGATAGAGGGCCATGAGACTTAGACCTGAGTGCAAAAATGGAGGCTCTAGCCCCTTCCAGAGCTGATATATCGAAACGCAAAAATTTGGCCCGAAAAAAAAACGACAGTGGTACCCCTTACGTTTTTTTTTTTGGGCGAAAAATTAAGTTTCTCCAATCTTCCCAAAACTCTGGATTCTGATAGAGGGCCATGAGACTTAGACCTGAGTGCAAAAATGGAGGCTCTAGCCCCTTCCAGAGCTGAGATATCGAAACTCAAAAATTTGGCCCGAAAAAAAAAACGACAGTGGTACCCCTTACGTTTTTTTTTTTTGGGTGAAAAATTAAGTTTCTCCAATCTTCCCAAAACTCTGGATTCTGATAGAGGGCCACGAGACTTAGACCTGAGTGCAAAAATGGAGGCTCTAGCCCCTTCCAGAGCTGAGATATCGAAACTCAAAAATTTGGCCCGAAAAAAAAACGACAGTGGTACCCCTTACGTTTTTTTTTTTTGGGTGAAAAATTAAGTTTCTCCAATCTTCCCAAAACTCTGGATTCTGATAGAGGGCCACGAGACTTAGACCTGAGTGCAAAAATGGAGGCTCTAGCCCCTTCCAGAGCTGAGATATCGAAACTCAAAAATTTGGCCCGAAAAAAAAACGACAGTGGTACCCCTTACGTTTTTTTTTTTTGGGCGAAAAATTAAGTTTCTCCAATCTTCCCAAAACTCTGGATTCTGATAGAGGGCCACGAGACTTAGACCTGAGTGCAAAAATGGAGGCTCTAGCCCCTTCCAGAGCTGAGATATCGAAACTCAAAAATTTGGCCCGAAAAAAAAACGACAGTGGTACCCCTTACGTTTTTTTTTTTGGGCGAAAAATTAAGTTTCTCCAATCTTCCCAAAACTCTGGATTCTGATAGAGGGCCACGAGACTTAGACCTGAGTGCAAAAATGGAGGCTCTAGCCCCTTCCAGAGCTGAGATATCGAAACTCAAAAATTTGGCCCGAAAAAAAAACGACAGTGGTACCCCTTACGTTTTTTTTTTTTGGGTGAAAAATTAAGTTTCTCCAATCTTCCCAAAACTCTGGATTCTGATAGAGGGCCACGAGACTTAGACCTGAGTGCAAAAATATAGGGCTCTAGCCCCTTCCAGAGCTGAGATATCGAAACTCAAAAATTTGGCCCGAAAAAAAAAACGACAGTGGTACCCCTTACGTTTTTTTTTTTTTGGGCGAAAAATTAAGTTTCTCCAATCTTCCCAAAACTCTGGATTCTGATAGAGGGCAATGAGACTTAGACCTGAGTGCAAAAATGGAGGCTCTAGCCCCTTCCAGAGCTGAGATATCGAAACTCAAAAATTTGGCCCGAAAAAAAAACGACAGTGGTACCCCTTACGTTTTTTTTTTTTTGGGCGAAAAATTGAGTTTCTCCAATCTTCCCAAAACTCTGGATTCTGATAGAGGGCCATGAGACTTAGACCTGAGTGCAAAAATGGAGGCTCTAGCCCCTTCCAGAGCTGAGATATCGAAACTCAAAAATTTGGCCCGAAAAAAAAAACGACAGTGGTACCCCTTACGTTTTTTTTTTTGGGTGAAAAATTAAGTTTCTCCAATCTTCCCAAAACTCTGGATTCTGATAGAGGGCCATGAGACTTAGACCTGAGTGCAAAAATGGAGGCTCTAGCCCCTTCCAGAGCTGAGATATCGAAACTCAAAAATTTGGCCCAAAAAAAAAACCACAGTGGTACCCCTTACGTTTTTTTTTTTTTTGGGCGAAAAATTAAGTTTCTCCAATCTTCCCAAAACTCTGGATTCTGATAGAGGGCCATGAGACTTAGACCTGAGTGCAAAAATGGAGGCTCTAGCCCCTTCCAGAGCTGAGATATCGAAACTCAAAAATTTGGCCCGAAAAAAAAACGACAGTGGTACCCCTTACGTTTTTTTTTTTTGGGCGAAAAATTAAGTTTCTCCAATCTTCCCAAAACTCTGGATTCTGATAGATGGCCATGAGACTTAGACCTGAGTGCAAAAATGGAGGCTCTAGCCCCTTCCAGAGCTGAGATATCGAAACTCAAAAATTTGGCCCGAAAAAAAAACGACAGTGGTACCCCTTACGTTTTTTTTTTTGGGCGAAAAATTATGTTTCTCCAATTTTCCCAAAACTCTGGATTCTGATAGGAGGCCATGAGACTTAGACCTGAGTGCAAAAATGGAGGCTCTAGCCCCTTCCAGAGCTGAGATATCGAAACTCAAAAATTTGGCCCGAAAAAAAAAACGACAGTGGTACCCCTTACGTTTTTTTTTTTTTGGGCGAAAAATTAAGTTTCTCCAATCTTCTCAAAACTCTGGATTCTGATAGAGGGCCATGAGACTTACACCTGTTTCGATATCTCAGCTCTGGAAGGGGCTAGAGCCTCCATTTTTGCACTCAGGTGTAAGTCTCATGGCCCTCTATCAGAATCCAGAGTTTTGAGAAGATTGGAGAAACTTAATTTTTCGCCCGAAAAAAAAAACGTAAGGGGTACCACTGACGTTTTTTTTTCGGGCCGAATTTTTGAGTTTCGATATCTCAGCTCTGGAAGAGGCTAGAGCCTCCATTTTTGCACTCAGGTCTTAGTCTCATGGCCCTCTATCAGAATCCAGAGTTTTGAGAAGATTGGAGAAACTTAATTTTTCGCCCGAAAAAAAAAACGTAAGGGGTACCACTGTCGTTTTTTTTTCGGGCCGAATTTTTGAGTTTCGATATCTCAGCTCTGGAAGGGGCTAGAGCCTCCATTTTTGCACTCAGGTCTAAGTCTCATGGCCCTCTATCAGAATCCAGAGTTTTGAGAAGATTGGAGAAACTTAATTTTTCGCCCGAAAAAAAAAACGTAAGGGGTACCACTGTCGTTTTTTTTTTCAGGTTGAATTTTTGAGTTTCGATATCTCAGCTCTGGAAGGGGCTAGAGCCTCCATTTTTGCACTCAGGTGTAAGTCTCATGGCCCTCTATCAGAATCCAGAGTTTTGAGAAAATTGGAGAAACTTAATTTTTCGCCCGAAAAAAAAAACGTAAGGGGTACCACTGTCGTTTTTTTTTTCAGGTTGAATTTTTGAGTTTCGATATCTCAGCTCTGGAAGGGGCTAGAGCCTCCATTTTTGCACTCAGGTCTAAGTCTCATGGCCCTCTATCAGAATCCAGAGTTTTGAGAAGATTGGAGAAACTTAATTTTTCGCCCGAAAAAAAAAAACGTAAGGGGTACCACTGTCGTTTTTTTTTCGGGCCGAATTTTTTAGTTTCGATATCTCAGCTCTGGAAGGGGCTAGAGCCTCCATTTTTGCACTCAGGTGTAAGTCTCATGGCCCTCTATCAGAATCCAGAGTTTTGAGAAAATTGGAGAAACTTAATTTTTCGCCCGAAAAAAAAAACGTAAGGGGTACCACTGTCGTTTTTTTTTTCAGGTTGAATTTTTGAGTTTCGATATCTCAGCTCTGGAAGGGGCTAGAGCCTCCATTTTTGCACTCAGGTCTAAGTCTCATGGCCCTCTATCAGAATCCAGAGTTTTGAGAAGATTGGAGAAACTTAATTTTTCGCCCGAAAAAAAAAACGTAAGGGGTACCACTGTCGTTTTTTTTTCGGGCCGAATTTTTTAGTTTCGATATCTCAGCTTTGGAAGGGGCTAGAGCCTCCATTTTTGCACTCAGGTGTAAGTCTCATGGCCCTCTATCAGAATCCAGAGTTTTGAGAAAATTGGAGAAACTTAATTTTTCGCCCGAAAAAAAAAAACGTAAGGGGTACCACTGTCGTTTTTTTTTCAGGTTGAATTTTTGAGTTTCGATATCTCAGCTCTGGAAGGGGCTAGAGCCTCCATTTTTGCACTCAGGTGTAAGTCTCATGGCCCTCTATCAGAATCCAGAGTTTTGAGAAAATTGGAGAAACTTAATTTTTCGCCCGAAAAAAAAAAACGTAAGGGGTACCACTGTCGTTTTTTTTTTCAGGTTGAATTTTTGAGTTTCGATATCTCAGCTCTGGAAGGGGCTAGAGCCTCCATTTTTGCACTCAGGTCTAAGTCTCATGGCCCTCTATCAGAATCCAGAGTTTTGAGAAGATTGGAGAAACTTAATTTTTCGCCCGAAAAAAAAAAACGTAAGGGGTACCACTGTCGTTTTTTTTTCGGGCCGAATTTTTGAGTTTTGATATCTCAGCTCTGGAAGGGGCTAGAGCCTCCATTTTTGCACTCAGGTGTAAGTCTCATGGCCCTCTATCAGAATCCAGAGTTTTGAGAAAATTGGAGAAACTTAATTTTTCGCCCGAAAAAAAAAACGTAAGGGGTACCACTGTCGTTTTTTTTTCAGGTTGAATTTTTGAGTTTCGATATCTCAGCTCTGGAAGGGGCTAGAGCCTCCATTTTTGCACTCAGGTCTAAGTCTCATGGCCCTCTATCAGAATCCAGAGTTTTGAGAAGATTGGAGAAACTTAATTTTTCGCCCGAAAAAAAAAACGTAAGGGGTACCACTGTCGTTTTTTTTTCGGGCCGAATTTTTGAGTTTCGATATCTCAGCTCTGGAAGGGGCTAGAGCCTCCATTTTTGCACTCAGGTCTTAGTCTCATGGCCCTCTATCAGAATCCAGAGTTTTGAGAAGATTGGAGAAACTTAATTTTTTCGCCCGAAAAAAAAAACGTAAGGGGTACCACTGTCGTTTTTTTTTCGGGCCGAATTTTTGAGTTTCGATATCTCAGCTCTGGAAGGGGCTAGAGCCTCCATTTTTGCACTCAGGTGTAAGTCTCATGGCCCTCTATCAGAATCCAGAGTTTTGAGAAGATTGGAGAAACTTAATTTTTCGCCAGAAAAAAAAAACGTAAGGGGTACCACTGTCGTTTTTTTTTCGGGCCGAATTTTTGAGTTTCGATATCTCAGCTCTGGAAGGGGCTAGAGCCTCTATTTTTCCACTCAGGTGTAAGTCTCATGGCCCTCTATTAGAATCCAGAGTTTTGAGAAGATTGGAGAAACTTAATTTTTCGCCCGAAAAAAAAAAACGTAAGGGGTACCACTGTCGTTTTTTTTTCGGGCCGAATTTTTTAGTTTCGATATCTCAGCTCTGGAAGGGGCTAGAGCCTCCATTTTTGCACTCAGGTGTAAGTCTCATGGCCCTCTATCAGAATCCAGAGTTTTGAGAAGATTGGAGAAACTTAATTTTTTCGCCCGAAAAAAAAACGTAAGGGGTACCACTGTCGTTTTTTTTCGGGCCGAATTTTTGAGTTTCGATATCTAAGCTCTGGAAGGGGCTAGAGCCTCCATTTTTGCACTCAGGTGTAAGTCTCATGGCCATCTATCAGAATCCAGAGTTTTGAGAAGATTGGAGAAACTTAATTTTTCGCCAGAAAAAAAAAACGTAAGGGGTACCACTGTCGTTTTTTTTTCGGGCCGAATTTTTGAGTTTCGATATCTCAGCTCTGGAAGGGGCTAGAGCCTCTATTTTTCCACTCAGGTGTAAGTCTCATGGCCCTCTATTAGAATCCAGAGTTTTGAGAAGATTGGAGAAACTTAATTTTTCGCCCGAAAAAAAAAACGTAAGGGGTACCACTGTCGTTTTTTTTTCGGGCCGAATTTTTTAGTTTCGATATCTCAGCTCTGGAAGGGGCTAGAGCCTCCATTTTTGCACTCAGGTGTAAGTCTCATGGCCCTCTATCAGAATCCAGAGTTTTGAGAAGATTGGAGAAACTTAATTTTTTCGCCCGAAAAAAAAACGTAAGGGGTACCACTGTCGTTTTTTTTCGGGCCGAATTTTTGAGTTTCGATATCTAAGCTCTGGAAGGGGCTAGAGCCTCCATTTTTGCACTCAGGTGTAAGTCTCATGGCCATCTATCAGAATCCAGAGTTTTGAGAAGATTGGAGAAAGTTAATTTTTCGCCCGAAAAAAAAAAACGTAAGGGGTACCACTGTGGCTTAGACTTAGACCTGAGTGCAAAAATGGAGGCTCTAGCCCCTTCCAGAGCTGAGATATCGAAACTCAAAAATTTGGCCCGAAAAAAAAACGACAGTGGTACCCCTTACGTTTTTTTTTTTTTGGGCGAAAAATTAAGTTTCTCCAATCTTCCCAAAACTCTGGATTCTGATAGAGGGCCATGAGACTTAGACCTGAGTGCAAAAATGGAGGCTCTAGCCCCTTCCAGAGCTGAGATATCGAAACTCAAAAATTTGGCCCAAAAAAAAAACGACAGTGGTACCCCTTACGTTTTTTTTTTTTGGGCGAAAAATTAAGTTTCTCCAATCTTCCCAAAACTCTGGATTCTGATAGAGGGCCATGAGACTTAGACCTGAGTGCAAAAATGGAGGCTCTAGCCCCTTCCAGAGCTGAGATATCGAAACTCAAAAATTTGGCCCGAAAAAAAAACGACAGTGGTACCCCTTACGTTTTTTTTTTTGGGCGAAAAATTATGTTTCTCCAATTTTCCCAAAACTCTGGATTCTGATAGGAGGCCATGAGACTTAGACCTGAGTGCAAAAATGGAGGCTCTAGCCCCTTCCAGAGCTGAGATATCGAAACTCAAAAATTTGGCCCGAAAAAAAAACGACAGTGGTACCCCTTACGTTTTTTTTTTTTGGGCGAAAAATTAAGTTTCTCCAATCTTCCCAAAACTCTGGATTCTGATAGAGGGCCATGAGACTTAGACCTGAGTGCAAAAATGGAGGCTCTAGCCCCTTCCAGAGCTGAGATATCGAAACTCAAAAATTCGGCCCGAAAAAAAAATCGACAGTGGTACCCCTTACGTTTTTTTTTTTTGGGCGAAAAATTAAGTTTCTCCAATCTTCCCAAAACTCTGGATTCTGATAGAGGGCCATGAGACTTAGACCTGAGTGCAAAAATGGAGGCTCTAGCCCCTTCCAGAGCTGAGATATCGAAACTCAAAAATTTGGCCCGAAAAAAAAACGACAGTGGTACCCCTTACGTTTTTTTTTTTGGGTGAAAAATTAAGTTTCTCCAATCTTCCCAAAACTCTGGATTCTGATAGAGGGCCATGAGACTTAGACCTGAGTGCAAAAATGGAGGCTCTAGCCCCTTCCAGAGCTGAGATATCGAAACTCAAAAATTTGGCCCAAAAAAAAAACGACAGTGGTATCCCTTACATTTTTTTTTTTTGGGCGAAAAATTAAGTTTCTCCAATCTTCCCAAAACTCTGGATTCTGATAGAGGGCCACGAGACTTAGACCTGAGTGCAAAAATGGAGGCTCTAGCCCCTTCCAGAGCTGAGATATCGAAACTCAAAAATTTGGCCCGAAAAAAAAACGACAGTGGTACCCCTTACGTTTTTTTTTTTTTGGGCGAAAAATTAAGTTTCTCCAATCTTCCCAAAACTCTGGATTCTGATAGAGGGCCATGAGACTTAGACCTGAGTGTAAAAATGGAGGCTCTAGCCCCTTCCAGAGCTGAGATATCGAAACTCAAAAATTTGGCCCGAAAAAAAAACGACAGTGGTACCCCTTACGTTTTTTTTTTTTTGGGTGAAAAATTAAGTTTCTCCAATCTTCCCAAAACTCTGGATTCTGATAGAGGGCCATGAGACTTAGACCTGAGTGCAAAAATGGAGGCTCTAGCCCCTTCCAGAGCTGATATATCGAAACGCAAAAATTTGGCCCGAAAAAAAAACGACAGTGGTACCCCTTATGTTTTTTTTTTTGGGCGAAAAATTAAGTTTCTCCAATCTTCCCAAAACTCTGGATTCTGATAGAGGGCCATGAGACTTAGACCTGAGTGCAAAAATGGAGGCTCTAGCCCCTTCCAGAGCTGAGATATCGAAACTCAAAAATTTGGCCCGAAAAAAAAACGACAGTGGTACCCCTTACGTTTTTTGTTTTTTTTTGGGCGAAAAATTGAGTTTCTCCAATCTTCCCAAAACTCTGGATTCTGATAGAGGGCCACGAGACTTAGACCTGAGTGCAAAAATGGAGGCTCTAGCCCCTTCCAGAGCTGAGATATCGAAACTCAAAAATTTGGCCCGAAAAAAAAACGACAGTGGTACCCCTTACGTTTTTTTTTTTGGGGTGAAAAATTAAGTTTCTCCAATCTTCCCAAAACTCTGGATTCTGATAGAGGGCCACGAGACTTAGACCTGAGTGCAAAAATGGAGGCTCTAGCCCCTTCCAGAGCTGAGATATCGAAACTCAAAAATTTGGCCCGAAAAAAAAACGACAGTGGTACCCCTTACGGTTTTTTTTTTTGGGCGAAAAATTAAGTTTCTCCAATCTTCCCAAAACTCTGGATTCTGATAGAGGGCCATGAGACTTAGACCTGAGTGCAAAAATGGAGGCTCTAGCCCCTTCCAGAGCTGAGATATCGAAACTCAAAAATTTGGCCCGAAAAAAAAACGACAGTGGTACCCCTTACGTTTTTTTTTTTTGGGCGAAAAATTAAGTTTCTCCAATCTTCCCAAAACTCTGGATTCTGATAGAGGGCCATGAGACTTAGACCTGAGTGCAAAAATGGAGGCTCTAGCCCCTTCCAGAGCTGAGATATCGAAACTCAAAAATTTGGCCCGAAAAAAAAACGACAGTGGTACCCCTTACGTTTTTTTTTTTGGGCGAAAAATTATGTTTCTCCAATTTTCCCAAAACTCTGGATTCTGATAGGAGGCCATGAGACTTAGACCTGAGTGCAAAAATGGAGGCTCTAGCCCCTTCCAGAGCTGAGATATCGAAACTCAAAAATTTGGCCCGAAAAAAAAACGACAGTGGTACCCCTTACGTTTTTTTTTTTTGGGCGAAAAATTAAGTTTCTCCAATCTTCCCAAAACTCTGGATTCTGATAGAGGGCCATGAGACTTAGACCTGAGTGCAAAAATGGAGGCTCTAGCCCCTTCCAGAGCTGAGATATCGAAACTCAAAAATTTGTCCCGAAAAAAAAACGACAGTGGTACCCCTTACGTTTTTTTTTTTTGGGCGAAAAATTATGTTTCTCCAATTTTCCCAAAACTCTGGATTCTGATAGGAGGCCATGAGACTTAGACCTGAGTGCAAAAATGGAGGCTCTAGCCCCTTCCAGAGCTGAGATATCGAAACTCAAAAATTTGGCCCGAAAAAAAAACGACAGTGGTACCCCTTACGTTTTTTTTTTTTTGGGCGAAAAATTAAGTTTCTCCAATCTTCCCAAAACTCTGGATTCTGATAGAGGGCCATGAGACTTAGACCTGAGTGCAAAAATGGAGGCTCTAGCCCCTTCCAGAGCTGAGATATCGAAACTCAAAAATTCGGCCCGAAAAAAAAATCGACAGTGGTACCCCTTACGTTTTTTTTTTTTTGGGCGAAAAATTAAGTTTCTCCAATCTTCCCAAAACTCTGGATTCTGATAGAGGGCCATGAGACTTAGACCTGAGTGCAAAAATGGAGGCTCTAGCCCCTTCCAGAGCTGAGATATCGAAACTCAAAAATTTGGCCCGAAAAAAAAACCACAGTGGTACCCCTTACGTTTTTTTTTTGGGGTGAAAAATTAAGTTTCTCCAATCTTCCCAAAACTCTGGATTCTGATAGAGGGCCATGAGACTTAGACCTGAGTGCAAAAATGGAGGCTCTAGCCCCTTCCAGAGCTGAGATATCGAAACTCAAAAATTTGGCCCAAAAAAAAAACGACAGTGGTACCCCTTACGTTTTTTTTTTTTTGGGCGAAAAATTAAGTTTCTCCAATCTTCCCAAAACTCTGGATTCTGATAGAGGGCCACGAGACTTAGACCTGAGTGCAAAAATGGAGGCTCTAGCCCCTTCCAGAGCTGAGATATCGAAACTCAAAAATTTGTCCCGAAAAAAAAACGACAGTGGTACCCCTTACGTTTTTTTTTTTTGGGCGAAAAATTATGTTTCTCCAATTTTCCCAAAACTCTGGATTCTGATAGGAGGCCATGAGACTTAGACCTGAGTGCAAAAATGGAGGCTCTAGCCCCTTCCAGAGCTGAGATATCGAAACTCAAAAATTTGTCCCGAAAAAAAAACGACAGTGGTACCCCTTACGGTTTTTTTTTTTTGGGCGAAAAATTATGTTTCTCCAATTTTCCCAAAACTCTGGATTCTGATAGGAGGCCATGAGACTTAGACCTGAGTGCAAAAATGGAGGCTCTAGCCCCTTCCAGAGCTGAGATATCGAAACTCAAAAATTTGGCCCGAAAAAAAAACGACAGTGGTACCCCTTACGTTTTTTTTTTTTGGGCGAAAAATTAAGTTTCTCCAATCTTCCCAAAACTCTGGATTCTGATAGAGGGCCATGAGACTTAGACCTGAGTGCAAAAATGGAGGCTCTAGCCCCTTCCAGAGCTGAGATATCGAAACTCAAAAATTCGGCCCGAAAAAAAAATCGACAGTGGTACCCCTTACGTTTTTTTTTTTTGGGCGAAAAATTAAGTTTCTCCAATCTTCCCAAAACTCTGGATTCTGATAGAGGGCCATGAGACTTAGACCTGAGTGCAAAAATGGAGGCTCTAGCCCCTTCCAGAGCTGAGATATCGAAACTCAAAAATTTGGCCCGAAAAAAAAACGACAGTGGTACCCCTTACGTTTTTTTTTTTGGGTGAAAAATTAAGTTTCTCCAATCTTCCCAAAACTCTGGATTCTGATAGAGGGCCATGAGACTTAGACCTGAGTGCAAAAATGGAGGCTCTAGCCCCTTCCAGAGCTGAGATATCGAAACTCAAAAATTTGGCCCAAAAAAAAAACGACAGTGGTACCCCTTACGTTTTTTTTTTTTTTGGGCGAAAAATTAAGTTTCTCCAATCTTCCCAAAACTCTGGATTCTGATAGAGGGCCACGAGACTTAGACCTGAGTGCAAAAATGGAGGCTCTAGCCCCTTCCAGAGCTGAGATATCGAAACTCAAAAATTTGGCCCGAAAAAAAAAACGACAGTGGTACCCCTTACGTTTTTTTTTTTTGGGCGAAAAATTAAGTTTCTCCAATCTTCCCAAAACTCTGGATTCTGATAGAGGGCCACGAGACTTAGACCTGAGTGCAAAAATGGAGGCTCTAGCCCCTTCCAGAGCTGAGATATCGAAACTCAAAAATTTGGCCCGAAAAAAAAAACGACAGTGGTACCCCTTACGTTTTTTTTTTTTTGGGCGAAAAATTAAGTTTCTCCAATCTTCCCAAAACTCTGGATTCTGATAGAGGGCCACGAGACTTAGACCTGAGTGCAAAAATGGAGGCTCTAGCCCCTTCCAGAGCTGAGATATCGAAACTCAAAAATTTGGCCCGAAAAAAAAACGACAGTGGTACCCCTTACGTTTTTTTTTTTGGGGCGAAAAATTATGTTTCTCCAATTTTCCCAAAACTCTGGATTCTGATAGAGGGCCATGAGACTTAGACCTGAGTGCAAAAATGGAGGCTCTAGCCCCTTCCAGAGCTGAGATATCGAAAACTCAAAAATTCGGCCCGAAAAAAAAACGACAGTGGTACCCCTTACGTTTTTTTTTTTTGGGCTTAAAATTAAGTTTCTCCAATCTTCCCAAAACTCTGGATTCTGATAGAGGGCCATGAGACTTAGACCTGAGTGCAAAAATGGAGGCTCTAGCCCCTTCCAGAGCTGAGATATCGAAACTCAAAAATTTGGCCCGAAAAAAAAACGACAGTGGTACCCCTTACGTTTTTTTTTTTGGGCGAAAAATTAAGTTTCTCCAATCTTCCCAAAACTCTGGATTCTGATAGAGGGCCATGAGACTTAGACCTGAGTGTAAAAATGGAGGCTCTAGCCCCTTCCAGAGCTGAGATATCGAAACTCAAAAATTTGGCCCGAAAAAAAAACGACAGTGGTACCCCTTACGTTTTTTTTTTTTGGGTGAAAAATTAAGTTTCTCCAATCTTCCCAAAACTCTGGATTCTGATAGAGGGCCATGAGACTTAGACCTGAGTGCAAAAATGGAGGCTCTAGCCCCTTCCAGAGCTGAGATATCGAAACTCAAAAATTTGGCCCGAAAAAAAAACGACAGTGGTACCCCTTACGTTTTTTTTTTTTGGGTGAAAAATTAAGTTTCTCCAATCTTCCCAAAACTCTGGATTCTGATAGAGGGCCATGAGACTTAGACCTGAGTGCAAAAATGGAGGCTCTAGCCCCTTCCAGAGCTGAGATATCGAAACTCAAAAATTTGGCCCAAAAAAAAAACGACAGTGGTACCCCTTACGTTTTTTTTTTTTTTGGGCGAAAAATTAAGTTTCTCCAATCTTCCCAAAACTCTGGATTCTGATAGAGGGCCACGAGACTTAGACCTGAGTGCAAAAATGGAGGCTCTAGCCCCTTCCAGAGCTGAGATATCGAAACTCAAAAATTTGGCCCGAAAAAAAAAACGACAGTGGTACCCCTTACGTTTTTTTTTTTTGGGCGAAAAATTAAGTTTCTCCAATCTTCCCAAAACTCTGGATTCTGATAGAGGGCCACGAGACTTAGACCTGAGTGCAAAAATGGAGGCTCTAGCCCCTTCCAGAGCTGAGATATCGAAACTCAAAAATTTGGCCCGAAAAAAAAAACGACAGTGGTACCCCTTACGTTTTTTTTTTTTTGGGCGAAAAATTAAGTTTCTCCAATCTTCCCAAAACTCTGGATTCTGATAGAGGGCCACGAGACTTAGACCTGAGTGCAAAAATGGAGGCTCTAGCCCCTTCCAGAGCTGAGATATCGAAACTCAAAAATTTGGCCCGAAAAAAAAACGACAGTGGTACCCCTTACGTTTTTTTTTTGGGGCGAAAAATTATGTTTCTCCAATTTTCCCAAAACTCTGGATTCTGATAGAGGGCCATGAGACTTAGACCTGAGTGCAAAAATGGAGGCTCTAGCCCCTTCCAGAGCTGAGATATCGAAAACTCAAAAATTCGGCCCGAAAAAAAAACGACAGTGGTACCCCTTACGTTTTTTTTTTTGGGCTTAAAATTAAGTTTCTCCAATCTTCCCAAAACTCTGGATTCTGATAGAGGGCCATGAGACTTAGACCTGAGTGCAAAAATGGAGGCTCTAGCCCCTTCCAGAGCTGAGATATCGAAACTCAAAAATTTGGCCCAAAAAAAAAACGACAGTGGTACCCCTTACGTTTTTTTTTTTTGGGCGAAAAATTAAGTTTCTCCAATCTTCCCAAAACTCTGGATTCTGATAGAGGGCCATGAGACTTAGACCTGAGTGTAAAAATGGAGGCTCTAGCCCCTTCCAGAGCTGAGATATCGAAACTCAAAAATTTGGCCCGAAAAAAAAACGACAGTGGTACCCCTTACGTTTTTTTTTTTTTGGGTGAAAAATTAAGTTTCTCCAATCTTCCCAAAACTCTGGATTCTGATAGAGGGCCATGAGACTTAGACCTGAGTGCAAAAATGGAGGCTCTAGCCCCTTCCAGAGCTGATATATCGAAACGCAAAAATTTGGCCCGAAAAAAAAACGACAGTGGTACCCCTTATGTTTTTTTTTTTGGGCGAAAAATTAAGTTTCTCCAATCTTCCCAAAACTCTGGATTCTGATAGAGGGCCATGAGACTTAGACCTGAGTGCAAAAATGGAGGCTCTAGCCCCTTCCAGAGCTGAGATATCGAAACTCAAAAATTTGGCCCGAAAAAAAAACGACAGTGGTACCCCTTACGTTTTTTTTTTTTTTTTTGGGCGAAAAATTGAGTTTCTCCAATCTTCCCAAAACTCTGGATTCTGATAGAGGGCCACGAGACTTAGACCTGAGTGCAAAAATGGAGGCTCTAGCCCCTTCCAGAGCTGAGATATCGAAACTCAAAAATTTGGCCCGAAAAAAAAACGACAGTGGTACCCCTTACGTTTTTTTTTTTTGGGTGAAAAATTAAGTTTCTCCAATCTTCCCAAAACTCTGGATTCTGATAGAGGGCCACGAGACTTAGACCTGAGTGCAAAAATGGAGGCTCTAGCCCCTTCCAGAGCTGAGATATCGAAACTCAAAAATTTGGCCCGAAAAAAAAACGACAGTGGTACCCCTTACGGTTTTTTTTTTTGGGCGAAAAATTAAGTTTCTCCAATCTTCCCAAAACTCTGGATTCTGATAGAGGGCCATGAGACTTAGACCTGAGTGCAAAAATGGAGGCTCTAGCCCCTTCCAGAGCTGAGATATCGAAACTCAAAAATTTGGCCCGAAAAAAAAAACGACAGTGGTACCCCTTACGTTTTTTTTTTTTGGGCGAAAAATTAAGTTTCTCCAATCTTCCCAAAACTCTGGATTCTGATAGAGGGCCATGAGACTTAGACCTGAGTGCAAAAATGGAGGCTCTAGCCCCTTCCAGAGCTGAGATATCGAAACTCAAAAATTTGGCCCGAAAAAAAAACGACAGTGGTACCCCTTACGTTTTTTTTTTTGGGCGAAAAATTATGTTTCTCCAATTTTCCCAAAACTCTGGATTCTGATAGGAGGCCATGAGACTTAGACCTGAGTGCAAAAATGGAGGCTCTAGCCCCTTCCAGAGCTGAGATATCGAAACTCAAAAATTTGGCCCGAAAAAAAAACGACAGTGGTACCCCTTACGTTTTTTTTTTTTGGGCGAAAAATTAAGTTTCTCCAATCTTCCCAAAACTCTGGATTCTGATAGAGGGCCATGAGACTTAGACCTGAGTGCAAAAATGGAGGCTCTAGCCCCTTCCAGAGCTGAGATATCGAAACTCAAAAATTTGTCCCGAAAAAAAAACGACAGTGGTACCCCTTACGTTTTTTTTTTTTGGGCGAAAAATTATGTTTCTCCAATTTTCCCAAAACTCTGGATTCTGATAGGAGGCCATGAGACTTAGACCTGAGTGCAAAAATGGAGGCTCTAGCCCCTTCCAGAGCTGAGATATCGAAACTCAAAAATTTGGCCCGAAAAAAAAACGACAGTGGTACCCCTTACGTTTTTTTTTTTTTGGGCGAAAAATTAAGTTTCTCCAATCTTCCCAAAACTCTGGATTCTGATAGAGGGCCATGAGACTTAGACCTGAGTGCAAAAATGGAGGCTCTAGCCCCTTCCAGAGCTGAGATATCGAAACTCAAAAATTCGGCCCGAAAAAAAAATCGACAGTGGTACCCCTTACGTTTTTTTTTTTTTGGGCGAAAAATTAAGTTTCTCCAATCTTCCCAAAACTCTGGATTCTGATAGAGGGCCATGAGACTTAGACCTGAGTGCAAAAATGGAGGCTCTAGCCCCTTCCAGAGCTGAGATATCGAAACTCAAAAATTTGGCCCGAAAAAAAAACGACAGTGGTACCCCTTACGTTTTTTTTTTGGGGTGAAAAATTAAGTTTCTCCAATCTTCCCAAAACTCTGGATTCTGATAGAGGGCCATGAGACTTAGACCTGAGTGCAAAAATGGAGGCTCTAGCCCCTTCCAGAGCTGAGATATCGAAACTCAAAAATTTGGCCCAAAAAAAAAACGACAGTGGTACCCCTTACGTTTTTTTTTTTTTTTGGGCGAAAAATTAAGTTTCTCCAATCTTCCCAAAACTCTGGATTCTGATAGAGGGCCACGAGACTTAGACCTGAGTGCAAAAATGGAGGCTCTAGCCCCTTCCAGAGCTGAGATATCGAAACTCAAAAATTTGTCCCGAAAAAAAAACGACAGTGGTACCCCTTACGTTTTTTTTTTTTGGGCGAAAAATTATGTTTCTCCAATTTTCCCAAAACTCTGGATTCTGATAGGAGGCCATGAGACTTAGACCTGAGTGCAAAAATGGAGGCTCTAGCCCCTTCCAGAGCTGAGATATCGAAACTCAAAAATTTGTCCCGAAAAAAAAACGACAGTGGTACCCCTTACGTTTTTTTTTTTTGGGCGAAAAATTATGTTTCTCCAATTTTCCCAAAACTCTGGATTCTGATAGGAGGCCATGAGACTTAGACCTGAGTGCAAAAATGGAGGCTCTAGCCCCTTCCAGAGCTGAGATATCGAAACTCAAAAATTTGGCCCGAAAAAAAAACGACAGTGGTACCCCTTACGTTTTTTTTTTTTTGGCGAAAAATTAAGTTTCTCCAATCTTCCCAAAACTCTGGATTCTGATAGAGGGCCATGAGACTTAGACCTGAGTGCAAAAATGGAGGCTCTAGCCCCTTCCAGAGCTGAGATATCGAAACTCAAAAATTCGGCCCGAAAAAAAAATCGACAGTGGTACCCCTTACGTTTTTTTTTTTTTGGGCGAAAAATTAAGTTTCTCCAATCTTCCCAAAACTCTGGATTCTGATAGAGGGCCATGAGACTTAGACCTGAGTGCAAAAATGGAGGCTCTAGCCCCTTCCAGAGCTGAGATATCGAAACTCAAAAATTTGGCCCGAAAAAAAAACGACAGTGGTACCCCTTACGTTTTTTTTTTTGGGTGAAAAATTAAGTTTCTCCAATCTTCCCAAAACTCTGGATTCTGATAGAGGGCCATGAGACTTAGACCTGAGTGCAAAAATGGAGGCTCTAGCCCCTTCCAGAGCTGAGATATCGAAACTCAAAAATTTGGCCCAAAAAAAAAACGACAGTGGTACCCCTTACGTTTTTTTTTTTTTTGGGCGAAAAATTAAGTTTCTCCAATCTTCCCAAAACTCTGGATTCTGATAGAGGGCCACGAGACTTAGACCTGAGTGCAAAAATGGAGGCTCTAGCCCCTTCCAGAGCTGAGATATCGAAACTCAAAAATTTGGCCCGAAAAAAAAAACGACAGTGGTACCCCTTACGTTTTTTTTTTTTGGGCGAAAAATTAAGTTTCTCCAATCTTCCCAAAACTCTGGATTCTGATAGAGGGCCACGAGACTTAGACCTGAGTGCAAAAATGGAGGCTCTAGCCCCTTCCAGAGCTGAGATATCGAAACTCAAAAATTTGGCCCGAAAAAAAAAACGACAGTGGTACCCCTTACGTTTTTTTTTTTTTGGGCGAAAAATTAAGTTTCTCCAATCTTCCCAAAACTCTGGATTCTGATAGAGGGCCACGAGACTTAGACCTGAGTGCAAAAATGGAGGCTCTAGCCCCTTCCAGAGCTGAGATATCGAAACTCAAAAATTTGGCCCGAAAAAAAAACGACAGTGGTACCCCTTACGTTTTTTTTTTGGGGTGAAAAATTATGTTTCTCCAATTTTCCCAAAACTCTGGATTCTGATAGAGGGCCATGAGACTTAGACCTGAGTGCAAAAATGGAGGCTCTAGCCCCTTCCAGAGCTGAGATATCGAAAACTCAAAAATTCGGCCCGAAAAAAAAACGACAGTGGTACCCCTTACGTTTTTTTTTTTTGGGCTTAAAATTAAGTTTCTCCAATCTTCCCAAAACTCTGGATTCTGATAGAGGGCCATGAGACTTAGACCTGAGTGCAAAAATGGAGGCTCTAGCCCCTTCCAGAGCTGAGATATCGAAACTCAAAAATTTGGCCCGAAAAAAAAACGACAGTGGTACCCCTTGCGTTTTTTTTTTTTTGGGCGAAAAATTAAGTTTCTCCAATCTTCCCAAAACTCTGGATTCTGATAGAGGGCCATGAGACTTAGACCTGAGTGCAAAAATGGAGGCTCTAGCCCCTTCCAGAGCTGAGATATCGAAAACTCAAAAATTCGGCCCGAAAAAAAAACGACAGTGGTACCGCTTACGTTTTTTTTTTTGGGCTTAAAATTAAGTTTCTCCAATCTTCCCAAAACTCTGGATTCTGATAGAGGGCCATGAGACTTAGACCTGAGTGCAAAAATGGAGGCTCTAGCCCCTTCCAGAGCTGAGATATCGAAACTCAAAAATTTGGCCCGAAAAAAAAACGACAGTGGTACCCCTTGCGGTTTTTTTTTTTGGGCGAAAAATTAAGTTTCTCCAATCTTCCCAAAACTCTGGATTCTGATAGAGGGCCATGAGACTTAGACCTGAGTGCAAAAATGGAGGCTCTAGCCCCTTCCAGAGCTGATATATCGAAACTCAAAAATTTGGCCCGAAAAAAAAACGACAGTGGTACCCCTTACGTTTTTTTTTTTTGGGCGAAAAATTAAGTTTCTCCAATCTTCCCAAAACTCTGGATTCTGATAGAGGGCCATGAGACTTAGACCTGAGTGCAAAAATGGAGGCTCTAGCCCCTTCCAGAGCTGAGATATCGAAACTCAAAAATTTGGCCCGAAAAAAAAAAACGACAGTGGTACCCCTTACGTTTTTTTTTTTTGGGTGAAAAATTAAGTTTCTCCAATCTTCCCAAAACTCTGGATTCTGATAGAGGGCCATGAGACTTAGACCTGAGTGCAAAAATGGAGGCTCTAGCCCCTTCCAGAGCTGATATATCGAAACGCAAAAATTTGGCCCGAAAAAAAAACGACAGTGGTACCCCTTACGTTTTTTTTTTTGGGCGAAAAATTAAGTTTCTCCAATCTTCCCAAAACTCTGGATTCTGATAGAGGGCCATGAGACTTAGACCTGAGTGCAAAAATGGAGGCTCTAGCCCCTTCCAGAGCTGAGATATCGAAACTCAAAAATTTGGCCCGAAAAAAAAAACGACAGTGGTACCCTTTACGTTTTTTTTTTTTTGGGGCGAAAAATTGAGTTTCTCCAATCTTCCCAAAACTCTGGATTCTGATAGAGGGCCACGAGACTTAGACCTGAGTGCAAAAATGGAGGCTCTAGCCCCTTCCAGAGCTGAGATATCGAAACTCAAAAATTTGGCCCGAAAAAAAAAACGACAGTGGTACCCCTTACGTTTTTTTTTTTGGGGGCGAAAAATTGAGTTTCTCCAATCTTCCCAAAACTCTGGATTCTGATAGAGGGCCATGAGACTTAGACCTGAGTGCAAAAATGGAGGCTCTAGCCCCTTCCAGAGCTGAGATATCGAAACTCAAAAATTTGGCCCGAAAAAAAAACGACAGTGGTACCCCTTACGTTTTTTTTTTTGGGCGAAAAATTAAGTTTTTCCAATCTTCCCAAAACTCTGGATTCTGATAGAGGGCCATGAGACTTAGACCTGAGTGCAAAAATGGAGGCTCTAGCCCCTTCCAGAGCTGAGATATCGAAACTCAAAAATTTGGCCCGAAAAAAAAACGACAGTGGTACCCCTTACGTTTTTTTTTTTGGGTGAAAAATTAAGTTTCTCCAATCTTCCCAAAACTCTGGATTCTGATAGAGGGCCATGAGACTTAGACCTGAGTGCAAAAATGGAGGCTCTAGCCCCTTCCAGAGCTGAGATATCGAAACTCAAAAATTTGGCCCGAAAAAAAAACGACAGTGGTACCCCTTACGTTTTTTTTTTTTGGGCGAAAAATTAAGTTTCTCCAATTTTCCCAAAACTCTGGATTCTGATAGGAGGCCATGAGACTTAGACCTGAGTGCAAAAATGGAGGCTCTAGCCCCTTCCAGAGCTGAGATATCGAAACTCAAAAATTTGGCCCGAAAAAAAAACGACAGTGGTACCCCTTACGTTTTTTTTTTTTGGGCGAAAAATTAAGTTTCTCCAATCTTCCCAAAACTCTGGATTCTGATAGAGGGCCATGAGACTTAGACCTGAGTGCAAAAATGGAGGCTCTAGCCCCTTCCAGAGCTGAGATATCGAAACTCAAAAATTCGGCCCGAAAAAAAAATCGACAGTGGTACCCCTTACGTTTTTTTTTTTTTGGGCGAAAAATTAAGTTTCTCCAATCTTCCCAAAACTCTGGATTCTGATAGAGGGCCATGAGACTTAGACCTGAGTGCAAAAATGGAGGCTCTAGCCCCTTCCAGAGCTGAGATATCGAAACTCAAAAATTTGGCCCGAAAAAAAAACGACAGTGGTACCCCTTACGTTTTTTTTTTTGGGCGAAAAATTATGTTTCTCCAATTTTCCCAAAACTCTGGATTCTGATAGGAGGCCATGAGACTTAGACCTGAGTGCAAAAATGGAGGCTCTAGCCCCTTCCAGAGCTGAGATATCGAAACTCAAAAATTTGGCCCGAAAAAAAAACGACAGTGGTACCCCTTACGTTTTTTTTTTTTTGGGCGAAAAATTAAGTTTCTCCAATCTTCCCAAAACTCTGGATTCTGATAGAGGGCCATGAGACTTAGACCTGAGTGCAAAAATGGAGGCTCTAGCCCCTTCCAGAGCTGAGATATCGAAACTCAAAAATTTGGCCCGAAAAAAAAAACGACAGTGGTACCCCTTACGTTTTTTTTTTTTGGGGCGAAAAATTGAGTTTCTCCAATCTTCCCAAAACTCTGGATTCTGATAGAGGGCCATGAGACTTAGACCTGAGTGCAAAAATGGAGGCTCTAGCCCCTTCCAGAGCTGAGATATCGAAACTCAAAAATTTGGCCCGAAAAAAAAACGACAGTGGTACCCCTTACGTTTTTTTTTTTGGGCGAAAAATTAAGTTTTTCCAATCTTCCCAAAACTCTGGATTCTGATAGAGGGCCATGAGACTTAGACCTGAGTGCAAAAATGGAGGCTCTAGCCCCTTCCAGAGCTGAGATATCGAAACTCAAAAATTTGGCCCGAAAAAAAAACGACAGTGGTACCCCTTACGTTTTTTTTTTTGGGTGAAAAATTAAGTTTCTCCAATCTTCCCAAAACTCTGGATTCTGATAGAGGGCCATGAGACTTAGACCTGAGTGCAAAAATGGAGGCTCTAGCCCCTTCCAGAGCTGAGATATCGAAACTCAAAAATTTGGCCCGAAAAAAAAACGACAGTGGTACCCCTTACGTTTTTTTTTTTTGGGCGAAAAATTAAGTTTCTCCAATTTTCCCAAAACTCTGGATTCTGATAGGAGGCCATGAGACTTAGACCTGAGTGCAAAAATGGAGGCTCTAGCCCCTTCCAGAGCTGAGATATCGAAACTCAAAAATTTGGCCCGAAAAAAAAACGACAGTGGTACCCCTTACGTTTTTTTTTTTTGGGCGAAAAATTAAGTTTCTCCAATCTTCCCAAAACTCTGGATTCTGATAGAGGGCCATGAGACTTAGACCTGAGTGCAAAAATGGAGGCTCTAGCCCCTTCCAGAGCTGAGATATCGAAACTCAAAAATTCGGCCCGAAAAAAAAATCGACAGTGGTACCCCTTACGTTTTTTTTTTTTGGGCGAAAAATTAAGTTTCTCCAATCTTCCCAAAACTCTGGATTCTGATAGAGGGCCATGAGACTTAGACCTGAGTGCAAAAATGGAGGCTCTAGCCCCTTCCAGAGCTGAGATATCGAAACTCAAAAATTTGGCCCGAAAAAAAAACGACAGTGGTACCCCTTACGTTTTTTTTTTTGAGCGAAAAATTATGTTTCTCCAATTTTCCCAAAACTCTGGATTCTGATAGGAGGCCATGAGACTTAGACCTGAGTGCAAAAATGGAGGCTCTAGCCCCTTCCAGAGCTGAGATATCGAAACTCAAAAATTTGGCCCGAAAAAAAAACGACAGTGGTACCCCTTACGTTTTTTTTTTTTTGGGCGAAAAATTAAGTTTCTCCAATCTTCCCAAAACTCTGGATTCTGATAGAGGGCCATGAGACTTAGACCTGAGTGCAAAAATGGAGGCTCTAGCCCCTTCCAGAGCTGAGATATCGAAACTCAAAAATTCGGCCCGAAAAAAAAATCGACAGTGGTACCCCTTACGTTTTTTTTTTTTGGGCGAAAAATTAAGTTTCTCCAATCTTCCCAAAACTCTGGATTCTGATAGAGGGCCATGAGACTTAGACCTGAGTGCAAAAATGGAGGCTCTAGCCCCTTCCAGAGCTGAGATATCGAAACTCAAAAATTCGGCCCGAAAAAAAAACGACAGTGGTACCCCTTACGTTTTTTTTTTTTCGGGCGAAAAATTATTTTTCTCCAATCTTCTCAAAACTCTGGATTCTGATAGAGGGCCATGAGACTTAGACCTGAGTGCAAAAATGGAGGCTCTAGCCCCTTCCAGAGCTGAGATATCGAAACTCAAAAATTTGGCCCGAAAAAAAAAAGACAGTGGTACCCCTTACGGTTTTTTTTTTGGGCGAAAAATTAAGTTTCTCCAATCTTCCCAAAACTCTGGATTCTGATAGAGGGCCATGAGACTTAGACCTGAGTGCAAAAATGGAGGCTCTAGCCCCTTCCAGAGCTGAGATATCGAAACTCAAAAATTCGGCCCGAAAAAAAAAAACGACAGTGGTACCCCTTACGTTTTTTTTTTTTGGGCGAAAAATTAAGTTTCTCCAATCTTCTCAAAACTCTTTATTCTGATAGAGGGCCATGAGACTTAGATCTGAGTGCAAAAATGGAGGCTCTAGCCCCTTCCAGAGCTGAGATATCGAAACTCGAAAATTCGGCCCGAAAAAAAACGACAGTGGTACCCCTTACGTTTTTTTTTTCGGGCGAAAAATTAAGTTTCTCCAATCTTCTCAAAACTCTGGATTCCGATAGAGGGCCGTGAGACTTAGACCTGAGTGCAAAAATGGAGGCTCTAGCCCCTTCCAGAGCTGAGATATCGAAACTCAAAAATTCGGCCCGAAAAAAAAACGACAGTGGTACCCCTTATGTTTTTTTTTTTTGGGCGAAAAATTAAGTTTCTCCAATCTTCTCAAAACTCTGGATTCTGATAGAGGGCCATGAGACTTAGACCTGAGTGCAAAAATGGAGGCTCTAGCCCCTTCCAGAGCTGAGATATCGAAACTCAAAAATTCGGCCCGAAAAAAAAAACGACAGTGGTACCCCTTACGTTTTTTTTTTTTTGGGCGAAAAATTAAGTTTCTCCAATCTTCTCAAAACTCTTTATTCTGATAGAGGGCCATGAGACTTAGATCTGAGTGCAAAAATGGAGTCTCTAGCCCCTTCCAGAGCTGAGATATCGAAACTCAAAAATTCGGCCCGAAAAAAAAAACGACAGTGGTACCCCTTACGTTTTTTTTTTCGGGCGAAAAATTAAGTTTCTCCAATCTTCTCAAAACTCTGGATTCCGATAGAGGGCCGTGAGACTTAGACCTGAGTGCAAAAATGGAGGCTCTAGCCCCTTCCAGAGCTGAGATATCGAAACTCAAAAATTCGGCCTGAAAAAAAACCGACAGTGGTACCCCTTACGTTTTTTTTTTCGGGCGAAAAATTAAGTTTCTCCAATCTTCTCAAAACTCTGGATTCTGATAGAGGGCCATGAGACTTAGACCTGAGTGCAAAAATGGAGGCTCTAGCCCCTTCCAGAGCTGAGATATCGAAACTCAAAAAATCGGCCCGAAAAAAAAACGACAGTGGTACCCCTTACCGGTTTTTTTTCGGGCGAAAAATTAAGTTTATCCAATCTTCTCAAAACTCTGGATTCTGATAGAGGGCCATAAGACTTACACCTGAGTGCACAAATGGAGGCTCTAGCCCCTTCCAGAGCTGAGATATCGAAACTCAAAAATTCGGCCCGAAAAAAAAACGACAGTGGTACCCCTTACGTTTTTGTTTTTTTCGGGCGAAAAATTATTTTTCTCCAATCTTCTCAAAATTCTGGATTCTGATAGACGGCCATGAGACTTACACCTGAGTGCAAAAATGGAGGCTCTAGCCCCTTCCAGAGCTGAGATATCGAAACTCAAAAATTCGGCCCGAAAAAAAAAACGACAGTGGTACCCCTTACGTTTTTGTTTTTTTCGGGCGAAAAATTATTTTTCTCCAATCTTCTCAAAACTCTGGATTCTGATAGACGGCCATGAGACTTACACCTGAGTGCAAAAATGGAGGCTCTAGCCCCTTCCAGAGCTGAGATATCGAAACTCAAAAAATCGGCCCGAAAAAAAAAACGACAGTGGTACCCCTTACCGGTTTTTTTTCGGACGAAAAATTAAGTTTCTCCAATCTTCTCAAAACTATGGATTCTGATAGAGGGCCATGAGACTTACACCTGAGTGCAAAAATGGAGGCTCTAGCCCCTTCCAGAGCTGAGATATCGAAACTCAAAAATTCGGCCCGAAAAAAAAAACGACAGTGGTACCCCTTACGTTTTTGTTTTTTTCGGGCGAAAAATTATTTTTCTCCAATCTTCTCAAAACTCTGGATTCTGATAGACGGCCATGAGACTTACACCTGAGTGCAAAAATGGAGGCTCTAGCCCCTTCCAGAGCTGAGATATCGAAACTCAAAAATTTGGCCCGAAAAAAAAACGACAGTGGTACCCCTTACGTTTTTTTTTTGGGTGAAAAATTAAGTTTCTCCAATCTTCCCAAAACTCTGGATTCTGATAGAGGGCCATGAGACTTAGACCTGAGTGCAAAAATGGAGGCTCTAGCCCCTTCCAGAGCTGAGATATCGAAACTCAAAAATTTGGCCAGAAAAAAAAAAGACAGTGGTACCCCTTACGGTTTTTTTTTTGGGCGAAAAATTAAGTTTCTCCAATCTTCCCAAAACTCTGGATTCTGATAGAGGGCCATGAGACTTAGACCTGAGTGCAAAAATGGAGGCTCTAGCCCCTTCCAGAGCTGAGATATCGAAACTCAAAAATTTGGCCCGAAAAAAAAACGACAGTGGTACCCCTTACGTTTTTTTTTTTTTTTGGGCGAAAAATTAAGTTTCTCCAATCTTCCCAAAACTCTGAATTCTGATAGAGGGCCACGAGACGTAGACCTGAGTGCAAAAATGGAGGCTCTAGCCCCTTCCAGAGCTGAGATATCGAAACTCAAAAATTTGGCCCGAAAAAAAAACGACAGTGGTACCCCTTACGTTTTTTTTTTTTGGGTGAAAAATTAAGTTTCTCCAATCTTCCCAAAACTCTGGATTCTGATAGAGGGCCACGAGACTTAGACCTGAGTGCAAAAATGGAGGCTCTAGCCCCTTCCAGAGCTGAGATATCGAAACTCAAAAATTTGGCCCGAAAAAAAAACGACAGTGGTACCCCTTACGTTTTTTTTTTTCGGCGAAAAATTAAGTTTCTCCAATCTTCCCAAAACTCTGGATTCTGATAGAGGGCCATGAGACTTAGACCTGAGTGCAAAAATGGAGGCTCTAGCCCCTTCCAGAGCTGAGATATCGAAACTCAAAAATTTGGCCCGAAAAAAAAACGACAGTGGTACCCCTTACGTTTTTTTTTTTTGGGTGAAAAATTAAGTTTCTCCAATCTTCCCAAAACTCTGGATTCTGATAGAGGGCCATGAGACTTAGACCTTAGTGCAAAAATGGAGGCTCTAGCCCCTTCCAGAGCTGAGATATCGAAACTCAAAAATTTGGCCCGAAAAAAAAACGACAGTGGTACCCCTTACGTTTTTTTTTTTTTGGGCGAAAAATTAAGTTTCTCCAATCTTCCCAAAACTCTGGATTCTGATAGAGGGCCATGAGACTTAGACCTGAGTGCAAAAATGGAGGCTCTAGCCCCTTCCAGAGCTGAGATATCGAAACTCAAAAATTTGGCCCGAAAAAAAAACGACAGTGGTACCCCTTACGTTTTTTTTTTGGGCGAAAAATTATGTTTCTCCAATTTTCCCAAAACTCTGGATTCTGATAGGAGGCCATGAGACTTAGACCTGAGTGCAAAAATGGAGGCTCTAGCCCCTTCCAGAGCTGAGATATCGAAACTCAAAAATTTGGCCCGAAAAAAAAACGACAGTGGTACCCCTTACGTTTTTTTTTTTTTGGGCGAAAAATTAAGTTTCTCCAATCTTCCCAAAACTCTGGATTCTGATAGAGGGCCATGAGACTTAGACCTGAGTGCAAAAATGGAGGCTCTAGCCCCTTCCAGAGCTGAGATATCGAAACTCAAAAATTCGGCCCGAAAAAAAAATCGACAGTGGTACCCCTTACGTTTTTTTTTTTCGGGCGAAAAATTAAGTTTCTCCAATCTTCTCAAAACTATGGATTCTGATAGAGGGCCATGAGACTTACACCTGAGTGCAAAAATGGAGGCTCTAGCCCCTTCCAGAGCTGAGATATTGAAACTCAAAAATTCGGCCCGAAAAAAAAAAACGACAGTGGTACCCCTTACGTTTTTGTTTTTTTCGGGCGAAAAATTAAGTTTCTCCAATCTTCTCAAAACTCTGGATTCTGATAGAGGGCCATGAGACTTAGACCTGAGTGCAAAAATGGAGGCTCTAGCCCCTTCCAGAGCTGAGATATCGAAACTCAAAAATTCGGCCCGAAAAAAAAAACGACAGTGGTACCCCTTACGTTTTTTTTTTTTCGGGCGAAAAATTATTTTTCTCCAATCTTCTCAAAACTCTGGATTCTGATAGACGGCCATGAGACTTACACCTGAGTGCAAAAATGGAGGCTCTAGCCCCTTCCAGAGCTGAGATATCGAAACTCAAAAATTTGGCCCGAAAAAAAAACGACAGTGGTACCCCTTACGTTTTTTTTTTGGGTGAAAAATTAAGTTTCTCCAATCTTCCCAAAACTCTGGATTCTGATAGAGGGCCATGAGACTTAGACCTGAGTGCAAAAATGGAGGCTCTAGCCCCTTCCAGAGCTGAGTTATCGAAACTCAAAAATTTGGCCCGAAAAAAAAAAGACAGTGGTACCCCTTACGTTTTTTTTTTTTCGTGCGAAAAATTAAGTTTCTTCAATCTTCTCAAAACTCTGGATTCTGATAGAGGGCAATGAGACTTAGACCTGAGTGCAAAAATGGAGGCTCTAGCCCCTTGCAGAGCTGAGATATCGAAACTCAAAAATTTTGCCCGAAAAAAAAACGACAGTGGTACCCCTTATGTTTTTTTTTTTTTTCGGGCAAAAAATTAAGTTTCTCCAATCTTTTCAAAACTCTTTATTCTGATAGAGGGCCATGAGACTTATATCTGAGTGCAAAAATGGAGGCTCTAGCCCCTTCCAGAGCTGAGATATCGAAACTCAAAAATTCCGCCCGAAAAAAAAACCGACAGTGGTACCCCTTACGTTTTTTTTTTTCGGGCGAAAAATTAAGTTTCTGTAATCTTCTCAAAACTCTGGATTCTGATAGAGGGCCATGAGACTTACACCTGAGTGCAAAAATGGAGGCTCTAGCCCCTTCCAGAGCTGAGATATCGAAACTCAAAAATTCGGCCCGAAAAAAAACCGACAGTGGTACCCCTTACGTTTTTTTTTTCGGGCGAAAAATTAAGTTTCTCCAATCTTCTCAAAGCTCTGGATTCTGATAGAGGGCCATGAGACTTAGACCTGAGTGCAAAATGGAGGCTCTAGCCCCTTCCAGAGCTGAGATATCGAAACTCAAAAATTCTGCCCGAAAAAAAAACGACAGTGGTACCCCTTACGTTTTTTTTTTTTCGGGCGAAAAATTAAGTTTCTCCAATCTTCTCAAAACTCTGGATTCTGATAGAGGGCCATGAGACTTAGACCTGAGTGCAAAAATGGAGGCTCTAGCCCCTTCCAGAGCTGAGATATCAAAACTCAAAAATTCGGCCCGAAAAAAAAACGACAGTGGTACCCCTTACGTTTTTTTTTTCGGGCGAAAAATTAAGTTTCTCCAATCTTCTCAAAACTCTGGATTCTGATAGAGGGCCATGAGACTTAGACCTGAGTGCAAAAATGGAGGCTCTAGCCCCTTCCAGAGCTGAGATATCGAAACTCAAAAATTCGGCCCGAAAAAAAAATGACAGTGGTACCCCTTACGTTTTTTTTTTTCGGGCGAAAAATTAAGTTTCTCCAATCATCTCAAAACTCTGGATTCTGATAGAGGGCCATGAGACTTACACCTGAGTGCAAAAAATGGAGGCTCTAGCCCCTTCCAGAGCTGAGATATCGAAACTCAAAAATTCGGCCCGAAAAAAAAAACGACAGTGGTACCCCTTACGTTTTTTTTTTTCGTGCGAAAAATTAAGTTTCTTCAATCTTCTCAAAACTCTGGATTCTGATAGAGGGCAATGAGACTTAGACCTGAGTGCAAAAATGGAGGCTCTAGCCCCTTGCAGAGCTGAGATATCGAAACTCAAAAATTTTGCCCGAAAAAAAAACGACAGTGGTACCCCTTATGTTTTTTTTTTTCGGGCAAAAAATTAAGTTTCTCCAATCTTTTCAAAACTCTTTATTCTGATAGAGGGCCATGAGACTTAGATCTGAGTGCAAAAATGGAGGCTCTAGCCCCTTCCAGAGCTGAGATATCGAAACTCAAAAATTCCGCCCGAAAAAAAAACCGACAGTGGTACCCCTTACGTTTTTTTTTTTCGGGCGAAAAATTAAGTTTCTGTAATCTTCTCAAAACTCTGGATTCTGATAGAGGGCCATGAGACTTACACCTGAGTGCAAAAATGGAGGCTCTAGCCCCTTCCAGAGCTGAGATATCGAAACTAAAAAATTCGGCCCGAAAAAAAAAACGACAGTGGTACCCCTTACGTTTTTTTTTTTCGGGCGAAAAATTACGTTTCTCCAATCTTCTCAAAACTCTTTATTCTGATAGAGGGCAATGAGACTTAGACCTGAGTGCAAAAATGGAGGCTCTAGCCCCTTGCAGAGCTGAGATATCGAAACTCAAAAATTCGTCCCAAAAAAAAAACGACAGTGGTACCCCTTACGTTTTTTTTTTTCAGGCGAAAAATTAAGTTTCTCCAATCTTCTCAAAACTCTCTATTCTGATAGAGGGCCATGAGACTTAGATCTGAGTGCAAAAATGGAGGCTCTAGCCCCTTCCAGAGCTAAGATATCGAAACTCAAAAATTCGGCGCGAAACAAAAACGACAGTGGTACCCCTTACGTTTTTTTTTTCGGGCGAAAAATTAAGTTTCTCCAATCTTCTCAAAACTCTGGATTCTGATAGAGGGCCATGAGACTTAGACCTGAGTGCAAAAATGGATGCTCTAGCCCCTTCCAGAGCTGAGATATCGAAACTCAAAAATTCGGCCCGAAAAAAAACCGACAATGGTACCCCTTACGTTTTTTTTTTTTCGGGCGAAGAATTAAGTTTCTCCAATCTTCTCAAAACCCTGGATTCTGATAGAGGGCCATGAGACTTACACCTGAGTGCAAAAATGGAGGCTCTAGCCCCTTCCAGAGCTGAGATATCGAAACTCAAAAATTCGGCCCGAAAAAAAAACGACAGTGGTACCCCTTACGTTTTTTTTTTTCGGGCGAAAAATTAAGTTTCTCCAATCTTCTCAAAACTCTGGATTCTGATAGAGGGCCATGAGACTTACACCTGAGTGCGAAAATGGAGGCTCTAGCCCCTTGCAGAGCTGAGATATCGAAACTCAAAAATTTTGCCCGAAAAAAAAACGACAGTGGTACCCCTTATGTTTTTTTTTTTCGGGCAAAAAATTAAGTTTCTCCAATCTTTTCAAAACTCTTTATTCTGATAGAGGGCCATGAGACTTAGATCTGAGTGCAAAAATGGAGGCTCTAGCCCCTTCCAGAGCTGAGATATCGAAACTCAAAAATTCCGCCCGAAAAAAAAACCGACAGTGGTACCCCTTACGTTTTTTTTTTCGGGCGAAAAATTAAGTTTCTGTAATCTTCTCAAAACTCTGGATTCTGATAGAGGGCCATGAGACTTACACCTGAGTGCAAAAATGGAGGCTCTAGCCCCTTCTAGAGCTGAGATATCGAAACTAAAAAATTCGGCCCGAAAAAAAAAACGACAGTGGTACCCCTTACGTTTTTTTTTTTCGGGCGAAAAATTACGTTTCTCCAATCTTCTCAAAACTCTTTATTCTGATAGAGGGCAATGAGACTTAGACCTGAGTGCAAAAATGGAGGCTCTAGCCCCTTGCAGAGCTGAGATATCGAAACTCAAAAATTCGTCCCGAAAAAAAAACGACAGTGGTACCCCTTACGTTTTTTTTTTTCAGGCGAAAAATTAAGTTTCTCCAATCTTCTCAAAACTCTCTATTCTGATAGAGGGCCATGAGACTTAGATCTGAGTGCAAAAATGGAGGCTCTAGCCCCTTCCAGAGCTAAGATATCGAAACTCAAAAATTCGGCGCGAAACAAAAACGACAGTGGTACCCCTTACGTTTTTTTTTTTCGGGCGAAAAATTAAGTTTCTCCAATCTTCTCAAAACTCTGGATTCTGATAGAGGGCCATGAGACTTAGACCTGAGTGCAAAAATGGATGCTCTAGCCCCTTCCAGAGCTGAGATATCGAAACTCAAAAATTCGGCCCGAAAAAAAAACGACAGTGGTACCCCTTACGTTTTTTTTTTTCGGGCGAAGAATTAAGTTTCTCCAATCTTCTCAAAACCCTGGATTCTGATAGAGGGCCATGAGACTTACACCTGAGTGCAAAAATGGAGGCTCTAGCCCCTTCCAGAGCTGAGATATCGAAACTCAAAAATTCGGCCCGAAAAAAAAACGACAGTGGTACCCCTTACGTTTTTTTTTTTCGGGCGAAAAATTAAGTTTCTCCAATCTTCTCAAAACTCTGGATTCTGATAGAGGGCCATGAGACTTACACCTGAGTGCGAAAATGGAGGCTCTAGCCCCTTCCAGAGCTGAGATATCGAAACTCAAAAATTCGGCCCGAAAAAAAAACGACAGTGGTACCCCTTACGTTTTTTTTTTTTGGCCGAAAAATTAAGTTTCTCCAATCTTCTCAAAACTCTGGATTCTGATAGAGGGCCATGAGACTTAGACCTGAGTGCAAAAATGGAGGCTCTAGCCCCTTCCAGAGCTGAGATATCGAAACTCAAAAATTCGGCCCGAAAAAAAAAAACGACAGTGGTACCCCTTACGTTTTTTTTTTTTGGGCGAAAAATTAAGTTTCACCAATCTTCTCAAAACTCTTTATTCTGATAGAGGGCCATGAGACTTAGATCTGAGTGCAAAAATGGAGGCTCTAGCCCCTTCCAGAGCTGAGATATCGAAACTCAAAAATTCGGCCCGAAAAAAAAACGACAGTGGTACCCCTTACGTTTTTTTTTTTCGGGCGAAAAAAAATTTATTTTCTCCAATCTTCTCAAAACTCTGGATTCTGATAGAGGGCTATGAGACTTATACCTGAGTGCAAAAATGGAGGCTCTAGCCCCTTCCAGAGCTGAGATATCGAAACTCAAAAATTCGGCCCGAAAAAAAAAAAACGACAGTGGTACCCCTTACGTTTTTTTTTTTCGGGCGAAAAATTAAGTTTCACCAATCTTGTCAAAACTCTGGATTCTGATAGAGGGCCATGAGACTTACACCTGAGTGCAAAAATGGAGGCTCTAGCCCCTTCCAGAGCTGAGATATCGAAACTCAAAAATTCGGCCCGAAAAAAAAAACGACAGTGGTACCCCTTACGTTTTTTTTTTTCGGCAAAAAATTAAGTTTCTCCAATCTTCTCAAAACTCTGGATTCTGATAGAGGGCCATGAGACTTAGACCTGAGTGCAGAAAATGGAGGCTCTAGCCCCTTCCAGAGCTGAGATATCGAAACACAAAAATTCGGCCCGTAAAAAAAACGACAGTGGTACCCCTTACGTTTTTTTTTTTCAGGCGAAAAATTAAGTTTCTCCTATCTTCTCAAAACTCTGGATTCTGATAGAGGGCCATGAGACTTAGACCTGAGTGCAAAAATGGAGGCTCTAGCCCCTTCCAGAGCTGAGATATCGAAACTCAAAAATTCGGCCCGAAAAAAAAAACGACAGTGGTACCCCTTACGTTTTTTTTTTTTCGGGCGAAAAATTAAGTTTCTCCAATCTTCTCAAAACTCTTTATTCTGATAGAGGGCCATGAGACTTACACCTGAGTGCAAAAATGGAGGCTCTAGCCCCTTCCAGAGCTGAGATATCGAAACTCAAAAATTCGGCCCAAAAAAAAACGACAGTGGTACCCCTTACGGTTTTTTTTTTTTCGGGCGAAAAATTAAGTTTCTCCAATCTTCTCAAAACTCTGGATTCTGATAGAGGACAATGAGACTTACACCTGAGTGCAAAAATGGAGGCTCTAGCCCCTTCCAGAGCTGAGATATCGAAACTCAAAAATTCGGCCCGAAAAAAAAACGACAGTGGTACCCCTTACGTTTTTTTTTTCGGGCGAAAAAAAATTTATTTTCTCCAATCTTCTCAAAACTCTGGATTCTGATAGAGGGCTATGAGACTTATACCTGAGTGCAAAAATGGAGGCTCTAGCCCCTTCCAGAGCTGAGATATCGAAACTCAAAAATTCGGCCCGAAAAAAAAAAAACGACAGTGGTACCCCTTACGTTTTTTTTTTTCGGGCGAAAAATTAAGTTTCACCAATCTTGTCAAAACTCTGGATTCTGATAGAGGGCCATGAGACTTACACCTGAGTGCAAAAATGGAGGCTCTAGCCCCTTCCAGAGCTGAGATATCGAAACTCAAAAATTCGGCCCGAAAAAAAAAACGACAGTGGTACCCCTTACGTTTTTTTTTTTTCGGCAAAAAATTAAGTTTCTCCAATCTTCTCAAAACTCTGGATTCTGATAGAGGGCCATGAGACTTAGACCTGAGTGCAGAAAATGGAGGCTCTAGCCCCTTCCAGAGCTGAGATATCGAAACACAAAAATTCGGCCCGTAAAAAAAACGACAGTGGTACCCCTTACGTTTTTTTTTTTCAGGTGAAAAATTAAGTTTCTCCTATCTTCTCAAAACTCTGGATTCTGATAGAGGGCCATGAGACTTAGACCTGAGTGCAAAAATGGAGGCTCTAGCCCCTTCCAGAGCTGAGATATCGAAACTCAAAAATTCGGCCCGAAAAAAAAAACGACAGTGGTACCCCTTACGTTTTTTTTTTTTCGGGCGAAAAATTAAGTTTCTCCAATCTTCTCAAAACTCTTTATTCTGATAGAGGGCCATGAGACTTACACCTGAGTGCAAAAATGGAGGCTCTAGCCCCTTCCAGAGCTGAGATATCGAAACTCAAAAATTCGGCCCAAAAAAAAACGACAGTGGTACCCCTTACGGTTTTTTTTTTTTTCGGGCGAAAAATTAAGTTTCTCCAATCTTCTCAAAACTCTGGATTCTGATAGAGGACAATGAGACTTACACCTGAGTGCAAAAATGGAGGCTCTAGCCCCTTCCAGAGCTGAGATATCGAAACTCAAAAATTCGGCCCGAAAAAAAAACGACAGTGGTACCCCTTACGTTTTTTTTTTTCGGCAAAAAATTAAGTTTCTCCAATCTTCTCAAAACTCTGGATTCTGATAGAGGGTCATGAGACTTAGACCTGAGTGCAAAAATGGAGGCTCTAGCCCCTTCCAGAGCTGAGATATCGAAACACAAAAATTCGGCCCGAAAAAAAACGACAGTGGTACCCCTTACGTTTTTTTTTTTCAGGCGAAAAATTAAGTTTCTCCTATCTTCTCAAAACTCTGGATTCTGATAGAGGGCCATGAGACTTAGACCTGAGTGCAAAAATGGAGGCTCTAGCCCCTTCCAGAGCTGAGATATCGAAACTCAAAAATTCGGCCCGAAAAAAAAACGACAGTGGTACCCCTTACGTTTTTGTTTTTTTTCGGGCGAAAAATTAAGTTTCTCCAATCTTCTCAAAACTCTGGATTCTGATAGAGTGCTATGAGACTTATACCTGAGTGCAAAAATGGAGGCTCTAGCCCCTTCCAGAGCTGAGATATCGAAACTCAAAAATTCGGCCCGAAAAAAAAAACGACAGTGGTACCCCTTACGTTTTTTTTTTTCGGGCGAAAAATTAAGTTTCTCCAATCTTCTCAAAACTCTGGATTCTGATAGAGGGTCATGAGACTTAGACCTGAGTGCAAAAATGGAGGCTCTAGCCCCTTCCAGAGCTGAGATATCGAAACACAAAAATTCGGCCCGAAAAAAAAACGACAGTGGTACCCCTTACGTTTTTTTTTTTCAGGCGAAAAATTAAGTTTCTCCTATCTTCTCAAAACTCTGGATTCTGATAGAGGGCCATGAGACTTAGACCTGAGTGCAAAAATGGAGGCTCTAGCCCCTTCCAGAGCTGAGATATCGAAACTCAAAAATTCGGCCCGAAAAAAAAACGACAGTGGTACCCCTTACGTTTTTTTTTTTCGGGCGAAAAATTAAGTTTCTCCAATCTTCTCAAAACTCTGTATTCTGATAGAGGGTCATGAGACTTACACCTGAGTGCAAAAATGGAGGCTCTAGCCCCTTGCAGAGCTGAGATATCGAAACTCAAAAATTCGGCCCGAAAAAAAAACCGACAGTGGTATCCCTTACGGTTTTTTTTTTTCGGGCGAAAAAACAAGTTTCTCCAATCTTCTCAAAACTCTGGATTCTGATAGAGGGCCATGAGACTTAGACCTGAGTGCAAAAATGGAGTCTCTAGCCCCTTCCAGAGCTGAGATATCGAAACTCAAAAAATCGGCCCGAAAAAAAAAACGACAGTGGTACCCCTTACCGTTTTTTTTTTCGGGCGAAAAATTAAGTTTATCCAATCTTCTCAAAACTCTGGATTCTGATAGAGGGCCATGAGACTTACACCTGAGTGCAAAAATGGAGGCTCTAGCCCCTTGCAGAGCTGAGATATCGAAACTCAAAAATTCGGCCCGAAAAAAAAACCGACAGTGGTATCCCTTACGGTTTTTTTTTTCGGGCGAAAAAACAAGTTTCTCCAATCTTCTCAAAACTCTGGATTCTGATAGAGGGCCATGAGACTTAGACCTGAGTGCAAAAATGGAGTCTCTATCCCCTTCCAGAGCTGAGATATCGAAACTCAAAAAATCGGCCCGAAAAAAAAAACGACAGTGGTACCCCTTACCGTTTTTTTTTTCGGGCGAAAAATTAAGTTTATCCAATCTTCTCAAAACTCTGGATTCTGATAGAGGGCCATGAGACTTACACCTGAGTGCAAAAATGGAGGCTCTAGCCCCTTCCAGAGCTGAGATATCGAAACTCAAAAATTCGGCCCGAAAAAAAATGACAGTGGTACCCCTTACGTTTTTTTTTTTCGGGCGAAAAATTAAGTTTCTCCAATCTTCTCAAAACTATGGATTCTGATAGAGGGCCATGAGACTTACACCTGAGTGCAAAAATGGAGGCTCTAGCCCCTTCCAGAGCTGAGATATTGAAACTCAAAAATTCGGCCGGAAAAAAAAAACGACAGTGGTACCCCTTACGTTTTTGTTTTTTTTCGGGCGAAAAATTAAGTTTCTCCAATCTTCTCAAAACTCTGGATTCTGATAGAGGGCCATGAGACTTACACCTGAGTGCAAAAATGGAGGCTCTAGCCCCTTCCAGAGCTGAGATATCGAAACTCAAAAATTCGGCCCGAAAAAAAAACGACAGTGGTACCCCTTACGTTTTTTTTTTCGGGCGAAAAATTAAGTTTCTCCAATCTTCTCAAAACTCTGGATTCTGATAGAGGGCCATGAGACTTAGACCTGAGTGCAAAAATGGAGGCTCTAGCCCCTTCCAGAGCTGAGATATCGAAACTCAAAAATTCGGCCCGAAAAAAAAAACGACAGTGGTACCCCTTACGTTTTTTTTTTCGGGCGAAAAATTATTTTTCTCCAATCTTCTCAAAACTCTGGATTCTGATAGAGGGCCATGAGACTTACACCTGAGTGCAAAAATGGAGGCTCTAGCCCCTTCCAGAGCTGAGATATCGAAACTCAAAAATTCGGCCCGAAAAAAAAAACGACAGTGGTACCCCTTACGTTTTTTTTTTTCGGGCGAAAAATTAAGTTTCTCCAATCTTCTCAAAACTCTGGATTCTGATAGAGGGTCATGAGACTTAGACCTAAGTGCAAAAATGGAGGCTCTAGCCCCTTCCAGAGCTGAGATATCGAAACTCAAAAATTCGGCCCGAAAAAAAAACGACAGTGGTACCCCTTACGTTTTTTTTTTTCGGGCGAAAAATTAAGTTTCTCCAATCTTCTCAAAACTCTGGATTCTGATAGAGGGTCATGAGACTTACACCTGAGTGCAAAAATGGAGGCTCTAGCCCCTTGCAGAGCTGAGATATCGAAACTCAAAAATTTGGCCCGAAAAAAAAACCGACAGTGGTACCCCTTACGGTTTTTTTTTTCGGGCGAAAAAACAAGTTTCTCCAATCTTCCCAAAACTCTGGATTCTGATAGAGGGCCATGAGACTTAGACCTGAGTGCAAAAATGGAGGCTCTAGCCCCTTCCAGAGCTGAGATATCGGAACTCAAAAATTCGGCCCGAAAAAAAAATGACAGTGGTACCCCTTACGTTTTTTTTTTCGGGCGAAAAATTACATTTCTCCAATCTTCTCAAAACTCTGGATTCTGATAGAGGGCCATGAGACTTAGACCTGAGTGCAAAAATGGAGGCTCTAGCCCCTTCCAGAGCTGAGATATCGAAACTCAAAAAATCGGCCCGAAAAAAAAAACGACAGTGGTACCCCTTACCGTTTTTTTTTTTCGGGCGAAAAATTAAGTTTATCCAATCTTCTCAAAACTCTGGATTCTGATAGAGGGCCATGAGACTTACACCTGAGTGCAAAAATGGAGGCTCTAGCCCCTTCCAAAGCTGAGATATCGAAACTCAAAAATTCGGCCCGAAAAAAAACGACAGTGGTACCCCTTACGTTTTTTTTTTCGGGCGAAAAATTAAGTTTCTCCAATCTTCTCAAAACTATGGATTCTGATAGAGGGCCATGAGACTTACACCTGAGTGCAAAAATGGAGGCTCTAGCCCCTTCCAGAGCTGAGATATTGAAACTCAAAAATTCGGCCCGAAAAAAAAAAACGACAGTGGTACCCCTTACGTTTTTGTTTTTTTCGGGCGAAAAATTAAGTTTCTCCAATCTTCTCAAAACTCTGGATTCTGATAGAGGGCCATGAGACTTAGACCTGAGTGCAAAAATGGAGGCTCTAGCCCCTTCCAGAGCTGAGATATCGAAACTCAAAAATTCGGCCCGAAAAAAAAAACGACAGTGGTACCCCTTACGTTTTTTTTTTCGGGCGAAAAATTTTTTTTCTCCAATCTTCTCAAAACTCTGGATTCTGATAGAGGGCCATGAGACTTACACCTGAGTGCAAAAATGGAGGCTCTAGCCCCTTCCAGAGCTGAGATATCGAAACAAAAAAATTCGGCCCGAAAAAAAAACGACAGTGGTACCCCTTACGTTTTTTTTTTTCGGGCGAAAAATTACGTTTCTCCAATCTTCTCAAAACTCTGGATTCTGATAGAGGGCCATGAGACTTAGACCTGAGTGCAAAAATGGAGGCTCTAGACCCTTCCAGAGCTGAGATATCGAAACTCAAAAATTTGACCCGAAAAAAAAAAAACGAAAGGGGTACCACTGTCGTTTTTTTTTTTTTTCGGGCGAAAAATTAAGTTTCTCCAATCTTGTCAAAACTCTGGATTCTGAAAGAGGGCCATGAGACTTAAACCTGAGTGCTAAAATGGAGGCTCTAGACCCTTCCAGAGCTGAGATATCGAAACTCAAAAATTCGGCCCGAAAAAAAAACGACAGTGGTACCCCTTACGTTTTTTTTTTTCGGGCGAAAAATTAAGTTTCTCCAATCTTCTCAAAACTCTGGATTCTGATAGAGGGTCATGAGACTTACACCTGAGTGCAAAAATGGAGGCTCTAGCCCCTTCCAGAGCTGAGATATCGAAACTCAAAAATTTGGCCCGAAAAAAAAACCGACAGTGGTACCCCTTACGGTTTTTTTTTTCGGGCGAAAAAACAAGTTTCTCCAATCTTCCCAAAACTCTGGATTCTGATAGAGGGCCATGAGACTTAGACCTGAGTGCAAAAATGGAGGCTCTAGCCCCTTCCAGAGCTGAGATATCGGAACTCAAAAATTCGGCCCGAAAAAAAAATGACAGTGGTACCCCTTACGTTTTTTTTTTCGGGCGAAAAATTACATTTCTCCAATCTTCTCAAAACTCTGGATTCTGATAGAGGGCCATGAGACTTAGACCTGAGTGCAAAAATGGAGGCTCTAGCCCCTTCCAGAGCTGAGATATCGAAACTCAAAAAATCGGCCCGAAAAAAAAAACGACAGTGGTACCCCTTACCGTTTTTTTTTCGGGCGAAAAATTAAGTTTATCCAATCTTCTCAAAACTCTGGATTCTGATAGAGGGCCATGAGACTTACACCTGAGTGCAAAAATGGAGGCTCTAGCCCCTTCCAGAGCTGAGATATCGAAACTCAAAAATTCGGCCCGAAAAAAAACGACAGTGGTACCCCTTACGTTTTTTTTTTCGGGCGAAAAATTAAGTTTCTCCAATCTTCTCAAAACTATGGATTCTGATAGAGGGCCATGAGACTTACACCTGAGTGCAAAAATGGAGGCTCTAGCCCCTTCCAGAGCTGAGATATTGAAACTCAAAAATTCGGCCCGAAAAAAAAAAACGACAGTGGTACCCCTTACGTTTTTGTTTTTTTCGGGCGAAAAATTAAGTTTCTCCAATCTTCTCAAAACTCTGGATTCTGATAGAGGGCCATGAGACTTAGACCTGAGTGCAAAAATGGAGGCTCTAGCCCCTTCCAGAGCTGAGATATCGAAACTCAAAAATTCGGCCCGAAAAAAAAAACGACAGTGGTACCCCTTACGTTTTTTTTTTTCGGGCGAAAAATTATTTTTCTCCAATCTTCTCAAAACTCTGGATTCTGATAGAGGGCCATGAGACTTACACCTGAGTGCAAAAATGGAGGCTCTAGCCCCTTCCAGAGCTGAGATATCGAAACAAAAAAATTCGGCCCGAAAAAAAAACGACAGTGGTACCCCTTACGTTTTTTTTTTTCGGGCGAAAAATTACGTTTCTCCAATCTTCTCAAAACTCTGGATTCTGATAGAGGGCCATGAGACTTAGACCTGAGTGCAAAAATGGAGGCTCTAGACCCTTCCAGAGCTGAGATATCGAAACTCAAAAATTTGACCCGAAAAAAAAAAAACGAAAGGGGTACCACTGTCGTTTTTTTTTTTTTTCGGGCGAAAAATTAAGTTTCTCCAATCTTGTCAAAACTCTGGATTCTGAAAGAGGGCCATGAGACTTAAACCTGAGTGCTAAAATGGAGGCTCTAGACCCTTCCAGAGCTGAGATATCGAAACTCAAAAATTCGGCCCGAAAAAAAAAACGACAGTGGTACCCCTTACGTTTTTTTTTTTCGGGCGAAAAATTAAGTTTCTCCAATCTTCTCAAAACTCTGGATTCTGATAGAGGGTCATGAGACTTACACCTGAGTGCAAAAATGGAGGCTCTAGCCCCTTGCAGAGCTGAGATATCGAAACTCAAAAATTCGGCCCGAAAAAAAAACCGACAGTGGTACCCCTTACGGTTTTTTTTTTCGGGCGAAAAAACAAGTTTCTCCAATCTTCCCAAAACTCTGGATTCTGATAGAGGGCCATGAGACTTAGACCTGAGTGCAAAAATGGAGGCTCTAGCCCCTTCCAGAGCTGAGATATCGGAACTCAAAAATTCGGCCCGAAAAAAAAAATGACAGTGGTACCCCTTACGTTTTTTTTTTCGGGCGAAAAATTACATTTCTCCAATCTTCTCAAAACTCTGGATTCTGATAGAGGGCCATGAGACTTAGACCTGAGTGCAAAAATGGAGTCTCTAGCCCCTTCCAGAGCTGAGATATCGAAACTCAAAAAATCGGCCCGAAAAAAAAATCGACAGTGGTACCCCTTACCGTTTTTTTTTTCGGGCGAAAAATTAAGTTTATCCAATCTTCTCAAAACTCTGGATTCTGATAGAGGGCCATGAGACTTACACCTGAGTGCAAAAATGGAGGCTCTAGCCCCTTCCAGAGCTGAGATATCGAAACTCAAAAATTCGGCCCGAAAAAAAAACGACAGTGGTACCCCTTACGTTTTTTTTTTCGGGCGAAAAATTAAGTTTCTCCAATCTTCTCAAAACTATGGATTCTGATAGAGGGCCATGAGACTTACACCTGAGTGCAAAAATGGAGGCTCTAGCCCCTTCCAGAGCTGAGATATTGAAACTCAAAAATTCGGCCGGAAAAAAAAAAAGACAGTGGTACCCCTTACGTTTTTGTTTTTTTTCGGGCGAAAAATTAAGTTTCTCCAATCTTCTCAAAACTCTGGATTCTGATAGAGGGCCATGAGACTTAGACCTGAGTGCAAAAATGGAGGCTCTAGCCCCTTCCAGAGCTGAGATATCGAAACTCAAAAATTCGGCCCGAAAAAAAAAACGACAGTGGTACCCCTTACGTTTTTTTTTTCGGGCGAAAAATTATTTTTCTCCAATCTTCTCAAAACTCTGGATTCTGATAGAGGGCCATGAGACTTACACCTGAGTGCAAAAATGGAGGCTCTAGCCCCTTCCAGAGCTGAGATATCGAAACTCAAAAATTCGGCCCGAAAAAAAAAACGACAGTGGTACCCCTTACGTTTTTTTTTTTCGGGCGAAAAATTAAGTTTCTCCAATCTTCTCAAAACTCTGGATTCTGATAGAGGGTCATGAGACTTAGACCTGAGTGCAAAAATGGAGGCTCTAGCCCCTTCCAGAGCTGAGATATCGAAACTCAAAAATTCGGCCCGAAAAAAAAACGACAGTGGTACCCCTTACGTTTTTTTTTTTTCGGGCGAAAAATTAAGTTTCTCCAATCTTCTCAAAACTCTGGATTCTGATAGAGGGTCATGAGACTTACACCTGAGTGCAAAAATGGAGGCTCTAGCCCCTTGCAGAGCTGAGATATCGAAACTCAAAAATTTGGCCCGAAAAAAAAACCGACAGTGGTACCCCTTACGGTTTTTTTTTTTCGGGCGAAAAAACAAGTTTCTCCAATCTTCCCAAAACTCTGGATTCTGATAGAGGGCCATGAGACTTAGACCTGAGTGCAAAAATGGAGGCTCTAGCCCCTTCCAGAGCTGAGATATCGGAACTCAAAAATTCGGCCCGAAAAAAAAATGACAGTGGTACCCCTTACGTTTTTTTTTTCGGGCGAAAAATTACATTTCTCCAATCTTCTCAAAACTCTGGATTCTGATAGAGGGCCATGAGACTTAGACCTGAGTGCAAAAATGGAGGCTCTAGCCCCTTCCAGAGCTGAGATATCGAAACTCAAAAATTTGGCCCGAAAAAAAAACGACAGTGGTACCCCTTACCGTTTTTTTTTCGGGCGAAAAATTAAGTTTATCCAATCTTCTCAAAACTCTGGATTCTGATAGAGGGCCATGAGACTTACACCTGAGTGCAAAAATGGAGGCTCTAGCCCCTTCCAGAGCTGAGATATCGAAACTTAAAAATTCGGCCCGAAAAAAAACGACAGTGGTACCCCTTACGTTTTTTTTTTCGGGCGAAAAATTAAGTTTCTCCAATCTTCTCAAAACTATGGATTCTGATAGAGGGCCATGAGACTTACACCTGAGTGCAAAAATGGAGGCTCTAGCCCCTTCCAGAGCTGAGATATTGAAACTCAAAAATTCGGCCCGAAAAAAAAAAACGACAGTGGTACCCCTTACGTTTTTGTTTTTTTCGGGCGAAAAATTAAGTTTCTCCAATCTTCTCAAAACTCTGGATTCTGATAGAGGGCCATGAGACTTAGACCTGAGTGCAAAAATGGAGGCTCTAGCCCCTTCCAGAGCTGAGATATCGAAACTCAAAAATTCGGCCCGAAAAAAAAACGACAGTGGTACCCCTTACGTTTTTTTTTTTCGGGCGAAAAATTATTTTTCTCCAATCTTCTCAAAACTCTGGATTCTGATAGAGTGCCATGAGACTTACACCTGAGTGCAAAAATGGAGGCTCTAGCCCCTTCCAGAGCTGAGATATCGAAACAAAAAAATTCGGCCCGAAAAAAAAACGACAGTGGTACCCCTTACGTTTTTTTTTTTCGGGCGAAAAATTACGTTTCTCCAATCTTCTCAAAACTCTGGATTCTGATAGAGGGCCATGAGACTTAGACCTGAGTGCAAAAATGGAGGCTCTAGACCCTTCCAGAGCTGAGATATCGAAACTCAAAAATTTGACCCGAAAAAAAAAAAACGAAAGGGGTACCACTGTCGTTTTTTTTTTTTTTCGGGCGAAAAATTAAGTTTCTCCAATCTTGTCAAAACTCTGGATTCTGAAAGAGGGCCATGAGACTTAAACCTGAGTGCTAAAATGGAGGCTCTAGACCCTTCCAGAGCTGAGATATTGAAACTCAAAAATTTGACCCGAAAAAAAAAACGACAGTGGTACCCCTTTCGTTTTTTTTTTTTTGTTTTTTTTAAATTAAGTTTCTCCAATCTTCTCAAAACTCTGGATTCCCAACTCTTGGCCACCTCTCTAATTGAATTAATGACTAGACGCTTTTTTGCCTCGACTTTGATGTCCGACCATTTCTTTTTTATTTCGGCCACAGTCCGAGGTTGTGAGCATGGTTGTGAGGCTACAGCATTTATGGCGTCTGCAAACTTTTGCCACTCAAGTGCCTTTTTGACATTAGTAAGGTATGGAAGCCCGTTTCCTATGGAAGCCCGTTTCCGCCACAGTTGAGTAAAAAAATATAATTCGGTAAGTCATAATAGAAACTTTCTCATAATGACTTAGTTTCTCATTATATTGAGAAAGTTTCTCATTATAATGAGAAACCTTCTCGTAATAATGACTTAACATCTCATAATAATGAGAAACTTTGTCGTAATAATGACTTAACATCTCATAATAATGAGAAACTTTCTCGTAATAATCAGAAACTTTCTCGTAATGATGACTTAACATCTCGCACTTCTACGCATGCGCGGAGCAGAAGGGAGTGGCACGCTAGCGACATCCGCTGGTCAAAGCCATGTAAATGCATCATATTAAACATGACACATTCCGCAGTGAATTACATTAATAAATTATCAGTATATGAGATGGCTTTTATACTAGATAGTCTTTAATTTATTTGTAATATTCATTCGTAATTTGTGAGTAAGCAGCAACACATAAGGGTGATCAATGGATTTCAAATATGGAGGAATGATAAGACAGCACACCTTTCCAAACGGGTATGAAAAGAAGTTCAGCATTTAGAAACACGTCTCAAGACCTTGCGTTTCCCCCCATTTCACTGCCCACTTATGCGCAAATGTCTCAAGACATAAACATCGTAAAGGTGATTTCATTGAAATATTCCACCTGCACATCAAATATCCAAGACGCTAAAAAAAATATGTGTTATATTAACACATATATCCATATATTCTATGCAGATGTTACACTTAAACTTAATGAATAAATGTAATATTCCGACTTTAATCAGATAGTTTTGTAACACAATTTCCATCGGTGTGCTCAAGCAGGCGTCCTTCTTTACCATGGTTACCGTCCTGCTTCTGCATTCCACTTTCACTTTTTCATGCATGGACAATTTTCATTTATTTATGTTATTTAATACTACAGATTGCACTCCGTAGACCACACTGACTTTAATGAAAACAACTGTTTAGCAGAGCGTGCCATATGTTTGTGTGATGCGTTTCTGTGATGCATTTACACGGCTTTAACCAGCGGATGTCGCTAGCGTGCCACTCCCTTCTGCTCCGCTGCTCTGCGCATGCGCAGAAGTGCGAGATGTTAAGTCATTATTACGAGAAAGTTTCTCATTATTATGAGATGTTAAGTCATTATAATGAGATGTTAAGTCATTATTACGAGAAAGTTTCTCATTATTACGAGAAAGTTTCTCGTTATTATGAGATATTAAGTCATTAGTTATGAGATGGTAAGTCATTATTACGAGAAAGTTTCTCATTACGAGAAAGTTTCTCGTTATTATGAGATATTAAGTCATTATTATGAGATGGTAAGTCATTATTACGAGAAAGTTTCTCATTATTACGAGAAAGTTTCTCATTATAATGAGACACTAAGTCATTATTATGAGAAACTTTCTCAATATAATGAGAAACTAAGTCATAATAATGAGAAAGTTTCTCATTATTATGACTTACAGAAATATATTTTTTTACTCAACTGTGGCGGAAACGGGCTTCCATAGTAAGGCGCCCACACTCTGCCCTCCAAACAACATTTTTCTCCTCTTTTCCACCTCGACAACGATAACTACTTCACATTGAGTGAAGTTACGTTTTTATTATTTCCTTTCTGTGTTTAACATGATTTCACAATCGATGAATATTAACTTCTGGGCGTTTCACGGACTATTTATGGGCAATATGGGCGTGACATGAAGCCGCAAAAGCTGCGCTACATATTGTGATAAGGGAAAAATGCGTAGGATGTGCGTGCGCGCGGTTTTATGAATCCGAATCTGTGCGTACGCACGTCCTATGTTTCATTTGTACGCCACTTCTGACGCAAATCCTACGCAAAGTTTTATAAATGAGGCCCCAGGTCTCCCCCTACTGGAAATTCACACAATGACACCTCAGACATGGCCGACAAAAAAATCAAACACTCTCTATAAGCTAATGATTGATTACACATTATTTAATGCACGAATCGTACTGATTTGATCTTATTTTAATCAAATTGATTCTGTATCTTTTCATGGACATCATTTTTTTAATCACTGGTAGGCTAGCTAGTAGCTTTCCCCTCATCCCGATATCTTGGGATTTTAGTTGTGAACTATATGATGATTTCCATTTGGACTGTTACTTTACTAAATCAATATTTTCTTAGCCTGTAATATGCCACAGTCTATCTCTGGTATCCTAGATAGAAAGAGCATAGAAAGAGTAACAATACATTTGTAAATCTTCGTTAACGTTTGTTAATAAAAATACAATATTTCATTGTTAGTTCATGTTAACTCAGGTCAGCTATTAAAATGGCTTTTAAGTGTTTTTCAGTGTAGTTCATGTTGATTAATGTAGTTAACTAATGTTGACAAAGATAAAGTGTTACCATTTGTTATTTATTTGTTTGCAAAAATTCCTAGATTAACCATTAAGGGATTTTACTCAACTTATTTAAACTATTTTAAAATAATAGGTATCTGTGTTCATATATATATATATATATATATATATATAAACAATTAGAATATTTTCACACATGCACAAAAGATGACAAACAATGGCAGTTGTAAGAAAAAGCTGGACTTTTATTTTGTAGGGACAAACTACTGTCAAATGACTTGAATGAATGAAATGAATAGCTTTAAACTGTTAAGCGTGAAAATATATAATATAAAAGAACTGCTTGGTTTTGTCTTTAGTTTCACTGAAGCAGAAAATATATACAACAAAAAGGCAGAAGTAAGAAACACTTTGAAAACCATCAGAGATCAAAACATACATCAACCATGACTAATAAATACCAATCATTTCCATTTCATTGCGATGAGGTGATAGATCTTTACAAGGGAATAGTAAGCTGGACTCGAATGAAGCTGTGCCCACATCCTAATCAGCTTTAAGAACAGCACGTGAAGGCAAAAAATAAAGCAAGTACATTTCTGATTGTGCATTTTGCTCTAAAAGCATGTAGTACTGAGACAAATGAATGGGTCTTGCATGCAAATCCTCCTGTCGGGTCAAATAATGATGTGCCGACAGTTTGAAATCTAGATGGTCAGATATGTACATCAATTCATTTCCTCAACGCTCATTCAGAAACATACAAACTTAAACGTCTTCACTGTGAAGTGGAAACGATATGGGCAACACAAATTTGCATAATATGATAGTGCATAATATATGCAGGTTTTATCAACAAAACATTTTTGAAACTACTAAATTTATACCCACAATTAGTGTTGTCGTTTGGGTTCAACCAAACCGTCAGAGTACAATCAAATGGAGCTTGGTAAATTAGTTTAGGTAGTTACATCGGAGTAAACACCTACTTTATGCCTGTCCAGAATACTTCGTTGTTGTTTTTTTTCAAGCATAGATTTAGCTCTATTTATATATTACAAATGTTTCAATATTTGAAGAACAATGTGGATTTCATTTCTTAATAAAATAATTTGTCAATAAACAGATTAGAATTCTCTGAAATCTACATAGTTACAAAATGTTAATTCTCTATATAATAGGCAACGTTATCGGCGGTCACATTACAGGCCGGAAAATCTGATTTTTAATCAATAGGTAGGTTATATATAATATAAGTTCATTAGACATGAAACAGCGGCTCCTCGTGTTAACAGGCACAAACACTAAACCTTTCTTTTGTTAAATACATTGTTCTCTTTATTGCCCAAACCATGAATAAATACTAAATAGTCCTAATGCTGAAATGCTAAAGGTGAAATAATTTAACTGAAAGTGTTACTTCATAGTAATAGAATAGATTATTAAATACTTTGCAGTTGGTGCCCTTCCTCCACAGCTGAAACATAAAGATGTGCTTCACACAGGTTAATGTAGGTGGGAAACGTGAACAAGTTGCATTATTTCCACTTCTCCAGAGCACAGTGTGGCTCAGATAATATTTAGCTGGCATTCGGAGAAAAACTAAATAAATAACTCGGTAAGAATAAATAAAAAGCCATTCGAAATAATGGTCAACAGATATCATGCGATATCTGCGGCGTATAAAATAAATTAAAAGGAAATCGCTCACTTTTCTCCACCTTGTGCTGATGATCCAACACCATAAAATGGCATGAAAACAATCTTAGACTCAGAGACAGCGGGGCAGGCGTGAGACCGACCCATCTGCTCTCTGATTGGTTCTTTTTTTTTTTTTTTCACAGATAAAGTGCTAACTGAGGAGCCTCTGGGGGATTTGTGTACCGTTTTGTGGAACAGGAGTCCTTCCTCTAGCTTTGCAAACAAAGGTACAGACCACCATCTCAAGTCGAAAAAGCGACGGCCCTCCAAAAGAGGCCGTTTAAATGCTGTTTGTTAGGTGGAAATTCTCAGAAAAAAAATGCCAAATAACAACAGCGATGGTCAAAATGCATTGCTTCTGAAAGCTAGAAAAAGTCCCTGAGATACATAATCAGCATTATGACTCCCATTGGTGCCCCTTCTCATTTCATATAAATAACCTTAGCAATAATAATAATCATAATGGTAAATGTTGATGCTAATACCACCAATGTGGGTGAGAAGTTCTTCACCTTCCTGGACATTTGTACAAGTATTCAAAAAAATCAGTCGGCCAGACTTGTTTTTGAACTGAAATGTTAGCTGCCACTGTGATGGCAATAATGATAATAAAGATTGTTATAATAACTTAATGCTTCGCTAACATCATAAAGGCAGATAATGCAAATATTGATATCCTGGGATTCATAAAATAAAGAAAAACAAAACAAAAATGGCATTCATTTACAATCCCATAGTTCATTTGTACAGTGATCTTACAAGAGCCCCCGTTAGACTTTTACAGACTCCATTACCGACAGCTTCATGGCGTCTTCTAGCATTTGATTGTCCGTGAAGGTGGCCGGAGGTTCTGGGACAGAATCTGACAAGCCGATCAGAGACTCCAGGAGACAAGTTCCCGGGTCGGCTGCCTGCGGAAGGCTAGGGTAAGTAGGCAACTGGAACTGAAAGAAGTTGTCCATGTGCTCGTACTCCTTCAGGGAGTTGTACAGCGAGCTCGGTCCCAGACAAGGAAAGCCGTCGAAGAACTCCAGGTCCGACTCGGACGACAGGCTCAGGTCCATGTAGCTGGCGGAGTGATCGATGGATGGCGAGGGCGTGTGAGGAACAGAGCCATTGTGAAATAGAGCGATACCTTGATTTGCGTTCTCGTCTAAGAGCTCAGACATGGCCGTGCGGCTGTTGTCCGTTTGCGACGTGCTGAGCTTGTCGTCCGCCGCGCTGAAGATGCCGTAGCCCATCGCCTCGCTCTTTTTCTGCTGGTAGTCGCAGTTGTGGTTGCGCTCCCTGACAGAACAGTCCTCATTGTCCGCGTCACTAAAGCTTAGGATTCTCGTAAGTCCATTTTCGTCGACGTCTAGAGGCGACTGCTCGCTCTGTGCGTTCCCGGTGGATTCGGAGTCGTCGCTCTGCCCTGAAGAGCTAGATGAATCGGTCATGTCGCTGCTGCAGCTGTTCTCTCCCGCAGCCACTAGCTCCGAGCTGAAGTGAAATGTGGGCGCCTCTGGCGTGGTGCTGCCCTCTGCTGGATGGCTCGGGGAATTGCAGTCTGGCTGTTTCTCAGACGGCGACTCGCTCTCCGGCGTGTGCTCCTCCAAACGCTTCTCCAGCTCCAGCTTCATGATGGTGTGGATGTAGTGGGTCTGAACTCGGCTGGAGTTGAACTCGATGCGGCCCTGCGTGTTTCCACAGCCGTCTTTAGTGCAGCCGCATGGAAAGGACGAGTGGTCCATCTGTAAAGCCAGGAAACGTTACATTAATATTAAGGAATATATAAATTATATTTTATAATACAACTACACAACGTTATAAACCAGTTTAACTTTTATAACATATCAAGTACATTTTTAAATCGACTATTCATTTTTTTTTTAAACTATTAAATATTACATGCACTACCATTCAAAAGTTTGAGGTTGGGAAGATTTTATAATATTTTCAAAAGAAGTCCCTCAAATGGCTGCATTTATTTGAACAAAAATACAGTGAAAACAGTAATATTGTGAAATTTTACCATTTAAAATAACTTGGTGACGCTTCCTTTTACAGTACAGTACTTACAGTGTACTTACCAGCTAATATAAGGCAAGTACATGGAATAGGGGTAGGTTCAGGGTTAGTACTAGTTATTACCCAGTAATTGTAGGTACTAAAATAAGTACATAGTATTTACATGGGTAACTGGACTTTAAAAGGAAGCGTTACCAATAAATTCACTATTGTAATATATATTAAAAAGTCACGTTTCTGTGATGGCTGAATTTTCATCAGCCATTAGTCCAGTCTTCAGTCATGTAATCCTTCAGAAATGTCTGAAGGATTAGGAGAGTCTCAAGGAAGTCTGTCAGGACTCAAGCGCTCACCTGACATTTGATCCCAGCCAAACTACAGCTGCAGCTCTCCGGCTCGCAGAAGCCTTGGCAGTCACATCCGCAGTCTTCTCTCGATGTACGCAGCTCATGCAGTTGACGCTTCTCCTCTTTATCGATTTTTTTCACGCCGGCGGCTTTGAGGATGGCGTGCCTTCTCTTAGATGGGTAAGGATGCAGGAAGGAGCCATCATCCAAATTCACTCCGCTGAGGTCGATTTCATCCTCAGGGATGTCATCGACAGTCAACCTTTCAGCCTCTTCGGACACTTGGGTACCATTTTTGGTAAGCTGCAACAGGAAAAACATATTTACATGATTATGATGATGTTTGGATTTAAATACTGCTTGTTTGACCTTAATGTGGGGAAAAAAAAGTTACCTTTAGCTTAAGAGCTTCCAGTTTCTCCTCCCTCATTCGGTTTTTGAGTTTCTCTTTCCGTAGGTGGCGCTGTGCTATGGCAAACTCGGCTAACGTGTAGCGGCGCTGTGCGCTGTGTCTCTGCACCATGCCAAGGGTGCAACCTCCCCGGCTGGGCACGCTGGTGAAGCCCTGGCAGCGAGGGAAGAAGAACACCGTAACCTGGTCAAACTGGACGTTGCCTCGCCGTGTGCGCTTGGCTTTCTTCAGGATAGATGTGGCTGGAAAAAAGAAGGACAGAAAGAAAGAGAGGATATATATAAAATGTTCCAGCTTGTGGTGGACTAGAAAAGAAAACATTAAGTGGAAAACAGCGGGTGAAACATTCACAGGAATTTATGCTTGGAATTCCTTAAATGAAAATTAAGAGCACATGGCTGAGACAGTGGTGGAAAAAAATGAAAGTTCTGTTCCCAGTGTCTCATTGGGGAGTATTTGAGTAGGAAGTGTGCCAAGCCTAATGGGAAGACTTGGAGTCTCTTGTGTAAACATCAAGATCACATTAACATTATTGTTGCGAGTGTACTACATCACCACTAGATGGCAGTCCACACCAAGCAAATCAGCATATTGCAAATGCCAGAGCTACAATTATTTCTCTTTACCAAAAAAAAAAAAAAAGAATAATAATAATAATAATACGCAGAATTTGTCATATATACGTTTCACCAATCAACAACAGAACAGATGTGCCAATAGTTTTCGATCTAATCCAGTCACATGCAAAGACAACTGTGTCTGACAAACAATCCACCCAGGAATTTCCCCTTGGCGCTGAAATGTTCAGGAGGAGCAAAGCGTCCAAAATCACAACCCAGTGGCTGGATAATCTGGAGGTTTGAGGTTTCTGGAAGTGGAGAGGGTACTCAAGACACTTGCTTTTTAATAAAATACACTCCATCTTTATATAAGACAGGCCATCTGTCCACACTTTCCTTGCTAATTATTCCTACAACCAGTCGAAAATCAGTCAATGTCAGTGGTCGAAGCATTTCAAAGGGAAGGATTTCCTCTTGAAACAAGAACACCATATTGTTTAAATTGTAAATTCCATATCCTTTGCACAAGAATATTTAATGTCGAACTGTTACACTCTGTGAAAGAGAAGCTCGTTTTCCCTCGGGGCCAGAAGCTGACTGATTGTTATCTGAAGGGAATGGAGGGGATGGATCTCACTGTCCCCCACAGCTGGTTTATATTAGACTTGCAGTGGTGGGAACTCAAACTCACACAAGCCTATCTAGAAGCCTGTGCAAATATGTTTTGCTCATCTAACAAAAAAGATCTGATGGACAAGTCTAAAAGTACAGTGTGGTCTCACATGAACCTGGTAGGTGGCAGCACCTCAGAAACACAATGACATGTTTAAAGAACAGAGCAGCTTTATGCATTATCCAATTGATATTGGTGATGTAATGAATTAGAGTAAACAAGCTCCTAGATCAAGACTAATCACCAGATCTAATATGTTGAAATTGATAATATATGGATGTTAGTCAGGGTAGACGGCATGTTTTATTTTAAGTGAATGAAAAGTAGGCGGTGAGGAATAGTCAAGAGCGTTCAGTGGTTTGTACTGTTAAGTGTGTTGGTGCCAATCATTATGCAACTCTAAAAACGCATCCAAAAAAACATGGATTGTGAATATATTAATCACACACAAGCTACTGAACAGACTGTACACTACTGTTCAAAAGTTTAGGGTTAGTGAGATATTTTTTCTGTTCTTCTCAACTATATATTCATCACACCAAAACTGCTTTGAGCATTGATGATGAAAAAAAAAAAATCTTTAAAAGCACCAATTCAACATATTAGAATGATTTCTGAAGGATGTGACACTGAATAATGATGCTGAAAAATCAAGTAATAATTTACATTTTAAAATATATATTAAAACATAATTTTAATAATAATTTGAATTAACAAAATTTCACATTACTACTGTTTTTACTGTATTTTTAACAAATAATTGCAGCCTTGCAGTACAAAAACAAAAATCTTGCTCTCCATTTGAACGCTATTTTATGTCTGCCGCTCGTGGCTTGGTTTCAATTCACATTAAATTAAATATGCCGTCTAACCTGACTGAGCTCTATTCTCTGACTTTGTTTCATAAACACAAGCAGACAGCCATATCGTTTCCCTTCCTCTTCTCTTCATGCCTGTCTTCCTGCTCCGTGCCCCTTCGGTCTTTCTCAGCACCTGTTCTGGGTTCGTGCCCGGTGCTCAGACAAAGCTTTGCGTTCATTCTGCCTCCGTCACATGGCACACTCTCTGGCTTCCTGCCCAGCCATCCTGGGAAACTCACAACTGTTTGCTTTCCCTTCCCTGACTCACCCCAAAAACCTGGATGAACGGCCTGCAGGAGGTGACCAGGTGAATGTGGCATGCATCAAAAACTAATTAGCTGCATCCATGCAATTAATCCTGTATCTCAATAACACCTTATCAGGTAGGACACAGAATGGCTGAGATAAGCCCTGCAGACCTTATGCATGAATAAATAGCCAAGGAAATGGAAGTTTGACCATCCAACCTAATCAGAGAATAGATGATTCGATCAAGGGGAAACTCACTGTTTAAGGACGTTGCAGGGGAGCTGGGGTTGCTGGGGGTCGAATCCAGGGTGTCGGAGTAGCAGCTCTCCCCATCCGAGTCCCATTCGGAGTAGGCGGAGGAGGAGAGAGAGGAAGGGGAGGAGGAAGAGTAGCATGGGTCCTCCTCTACCTCCTCGTACTTCCTCTTGAGAACCCCGCTCATGGCGCTAGCGTTTGGTGATCTGTGGGAAACATAAGACAAAAGCATTATAGGAGGGATGCGTCGACACTAATTTAAAAATGGTGTTTTCATTTAAAAATTAACTCCATTCACACTAGCATATTCCAAAACATTCAAAGTTTGACCTAATAAAAGCTCACCAAGATGATGCCAAGAGACCGGACAAAGTTCTCACACTATTCTTATGGCACGATCATTTTATTAGCAAAATATCTCACAATTTACTGGTGCATCCGTGTCACACTCAATCGCTTGTTCAATTTCATGTTTGGTTTAAAAATCAATTGCCCTCATGTTCTTGCAAATAAATGCTCTCATCTTTGCAAGAATGTCAAATAAAGATTGTACAAAGTAGCATTTATCTTAAGTAACAATGTGAAAGTGAAAATCACATACTGGTAAAGTATGTCACATGACTAAACGTGTCATCGTTACTTCAAAAATACTTCACAGTCCACAGGCCAAAATCCAGAGAAAAAAAAAATGCAATTTCTAGAGTATTAGTGCAGACGTAACCAAAGGGGCAAACATTAAAGTTGCAATTTCAAGCAATCTGGCTTCCAGCTAATTTGGTTTGCTATTAATTGCATCGATATCGCAAGAAGTGCTTAGATGTTATCAGCCAGTGTAGTGTTCATATTGTCCTAATAGCAGTTAAACGTCCAGTGAGGTTTTTAAATACAGGCTATGAGCATTACACTCCAAACAAGCAGCTGACGGCGCTTTATGCTGCCTCTGAGCGGCCAGGAAAACAGGAAGTAATCAATCACGTCCCTCCAGCGCAAGTCAACAATTACCAGACCCTTCACCCACTTCCAAATACAATCGCATAGACAAATACATTGATTAGGACGGGGGTTGATTACATAGCCACATTAGTGAGGAGGGTAAATTTCGGTTACCCCTCTCAAAAAGCACACATCACTGAGCCAGTAGCGGCAATTACACTTTACACAGCTGCTAAATGCATTTTATGAGACTCCGTAGTAAATGTGTGTACAGCTTGGCACAGTAAACGTGTTTATGTAAGACTAGGCTGCATTTGTCGCTGCTCCCGTGGAGAGGTTGCTTATTGGGCAATAAAAGCAATCAATCCTTTGGCAGGAAGAGTCTAGCCGGTGCCCATCAGCTTTTAAGGGTCAGAGCTGGTGCAGTGCAGCGCCGTTTACACAAAACCATAATTTGATACTGGAGGCTATGGACTCGTTTGTTTCTCCGCCCTGAGATAAACCTCGGTGAGCCAGTTCACCTCAGGCTCGGCCTCTCGCTGCACTCCACAGCTCAGACACATTCGTGCTGAAACAGGCAGAATGGAAGGAAGGAAGTGGGTAGGAAAAGGTTTGATTTAGCGTTTGCTTTTACTGCTGCTTGAGCTGAGCGGAAGAAAAAAATAAATAAAAAATATTCAAATTGTGATAGCCAGTCATCTTAAGTCAGTTCTGGAGTTATATCCTTTGATAACCACACTAAAACATGGCCATTTTTCCCCATAGAAGTGAGGCAGTAAATAAGTGTTTCATAATAAGGCTTGTTCCCAGCAAGTCAGCCACTTCAGAGAAAAAGTGACAGACGGTCGTGACTGGCAGATTACACAGCTCATGATGTTGGTCTATGGTGTGTCATCGAGCCAACTGACACTTATTCATTTCTGCCATACAGAGTGTGACTAACACAATATGACTCAATAGTAGTCTGCTATTTGTCTAATAATCATTTTGACTTTAAAGTGGTTGCAGTCAACGATGCATTTGTGTAACAATACATTGACTAATGCTGTTTTATTTGGTTAATTTTCCCTCGGGATGCACAATGTAACCAAAATTAGATATTTTCTAATTATGATGGACTTTTAACTTAATTTTACTTACAATCTAACCCTACATGCGCGCATTTAATATTGACAGTTATTGTGCATGCTAATTTCCACTATTTTTACATTTAGATTACCTTTGCCATCATCTAACTCTCATTTTAAGTTATTTATTAACACTAATTTAACACAGATAAGTCTTTAGCAAATTGAGAAATGCATTTTTTTTACACAATGATGTGAAGCCTAAATGAACTCAATTGCATTTGCAGTATTAAATTGATTTTAGTTTTAAGCGTTTCATTTTTAATTTATATGAAGCACAGAAAGTGTAGATTTTTATCCTATTCTTCAGACAAGACTGTGTAGACTTTGTTTTCCCACAGGTTTCCCACCGAACTTCTCTCTCTCTGTGCATCATGTGCGCTTCACACATTAGTGCTGCCATCGTGAATGTGCCAGACGTCGGGGGTGAGTCTGTGCCGTCTGCACATTCAGCCGCGTCTCCTCGGCTGCCAAATGTCACTGCCAGGAAGCACAAGGTGAGACTTATCTGCATCTGAACCGTACAATATCTTCCATGAGTCAAACTTATCTGCTCGTGCGACACCGGCTGAAAGCAAACAATGCTTGAACCTTGAATCCAAACAGTTGGAAAGTTATGCAATAGTTTGTGGCACGTTAATACTCGGACAAAGGTTTTAAATGGACAAATGACATCGCTAACAGCTGACTTGTCTGAGAACGGTAGTACAGGCTAAGGGCATATTTTATTTTTATCGCGAACGGTGTATGTGTCCAGATCTGTCCTCATTTGCATGTAAACAGAGCCAGCACATGCAGGGAGCGTGAACCCTTACATGCTACGTCTTGATTTGAAACCTGCACAAACCTTGGCAGGAAAATCTTTTCGTTTTTATATATAAATCGCAGAGAACTTGACGCTTGATTCTCGCCACTCAAGTGGAGAAGACTGCAAAACAATGAAGAATTCATCCTCATCTGCTAATTTGACTAGTAAATTGACTCTAGATGCAATCCACTCACGTTTAGTACAAGAAACCACCTGAACACGGTATCTGGTGCTCACCACACCCTCGTTCTTATCAGAGTCTCAGACACGTTTCCCTTCACATTCAACCATCATCACTACTCTTCTACTCATTTGCCAGAGAAAAAGAGAGAATTCCCTGAGGACGACATGAATGCCTACCAAGCAGAGGAGTTTTAATGAAGGACAGGGAGGAGAGGGGGAGGACGGCACAGGAGAGATGGAGAAAGAGGGGGAGAGAGTGCAAAACCTGGGTGTTAGAAGTGGGTCATTGTCTCCTGACTGCCTGCTTGAAACCTGACACATTGATTTGTTAATCTTGCTTAACGGGCAGAAACAATGAAGACGAGCTAATCCCACTTACAAGAGAGGAGGGGATGCGGGGGCCTCAGCTGTAGGTCAATCTGGAGCTTGTCCTGTTGCACTCCAACATCAGCGGACTAGAAATACGAGCGAGAGTCTTCGCAAGTTAAAAACGAGAAGTCAAAACGCACCATCCACCCATAAATCCGCCACAGAGCAGGTCTGGATTTCACATCCAAGCAAAAGCTGTCACCGCCGAGGTATCCCAGACTTCCAGAGCAGGTGAGACGTTCGCACTGGAGCATAAATTATGCAGGACTGCCATTCCAATAAAGGCAGTGCACTGATGAGGAATTCTCAATGCTGTTGTCACCAAGGACGGCAAATATAAATCTCGCACAGAAAGCGAGAATGGCCACAAAAGCAGCTGATTGCTGAAACTGAATCTTTATCTGCTGCCTGCGGGCTCACTGCAGTTTAACGTATAGCGTGAGTTAAACAAAAAAAAGCTTCTATTAAAAAAAATACTTATTTAACTCAACGCCCTGCTTCCAAATACACTTAAAAAGAGCCAACACTGTAAAGCAGCCTGTCTGAACAGCACACGGTTAGAATCCCATCACCTTATGCCAGAGAGTCGCCTGCCCCTGCAGCTCACGGCTTCCATCCAGATAACGTAATGAGCAGCATGTACCTCATTTAAAATATCTAAAAATATACAAAAGTGTGGCTGCTAAAATCACCTGCAAGATAAATAGAATCAAAAACAGGTTCCACAATTTCACCAAAATAAAAAAAAACGTCACCCCCTGCTGGCCAGCTCCGAAGAACTGCACTCAGGGGCAGGAGGGAGCCGTGTGCTGTCCCGATCACTAGATGTTCAACTACGCCAGAGACATTCTGTTCCTGAGCTTCAACCCATGCAGAGTACACATTCATCCCAAATAGGAGTGTTCACCGATGTGGGAGGAGGGTAGCGGGCGAGAACTTTAAACATATAAATAATGCAATGTCTCCAGCCCACAGGAATTCTCATCTGGCACAGCGTCGGCGACACATTCTATCTATCCCAGATGTGTCTGTAGTCGAGACCACTATTGCCCTAGAGGAATCACCTCACAGACAAAAACATCTATAAAACACCTGATGGGGCATCACAAGTGATCAATGTTATTATGGTGGAGAAGAAGATTTGTTGAAGTATAGCTGTATGGCCTCACACTTTTACCAAAATTTGAAGTATGCAGAGAAAACAAGATTCATAAAACATCACATGTTGTGCTGCAGATTACAAGTTTACTGATATCCAAAGTTATATTTAGTATCTAAATAACTACAAAAATTCCCGTGTGGTTTTCAAACTGGGGTCCGTGAAAGGTTTGGCGAAAAAAAAAAATTAAGTAAAAATAAATGTTTGAAAAAAGAAACTAAACAAATATACCTGATTAAAATTATTACAATTATTAAAATAAGATTTAAATACATCTAGTTTAGTTTAAAAAAAAAAGTTTTTTTTTTTAAATGCTAATTTATATTTAAACTACTTTTTCACAGTCTTTAGACATGAACATATATCGCAGCCTTTTCAGTTTTAGAATGGGTTTCCTCACATGAGTATGATCATATTTGGGGGTTGGTGTCATCTAAAACTCCCTGACCTCCCTGAGATTATTAAGAGGAATAACAAAATAAGACATCTCAAAACACCCTCTGAAAGTTATTTAACAGTTCTGAGCGAATCTTTCCTCACGTTTTAAGTCAACAAGTGGAAAATATGACTGCTCCGGAAATTGCCAAAACTGAAAGGAGATATTTCCATTGAACAGGGAACAATTTGCATCAATATCCGAAATTCAAACTTCCAACACAGTGTGCAAAGTGTAGCTTCCCTGAGAAGTCATCAGCATGAATAACTTAATGGTGGCTAAACAAATATCAGCCATCTTTACCAGTCTCTCAAGGGAGAGCATGCGTGTCTAGGGTGGAGGAGCTCGGGGGTCAGCGGCTCATGTCTGGGTCGCACACTGGTACCTCACAAGCTGGGAGGAATGCTGGAGAGTGACAAAACAGATGGGATCCCTCTGCTTCTCTGTTTTTGAGACATCAGGACCACCACCTCCCCCAATACCAGTGCACAAAAGCCACACATTGAACTATAGCCCAAATAGGAACACCAGTCTGTGAGCTTAATAAAAAAAGATGACATGTTGTAGGCTAATATAGCCTACATTTGTAATGATGCCTACATCATATCGCTTAAAAAAGTGTGTATGTAAAGACTCGTATGAAAAAAGGCAAGGAAACTACCCAGACAAGGGCTGATTTCCCAGACCATGCACACGTGCAAGTTCACATCTCATCAACCCAGAAGTATAAATAATGCTTATCTTTTATGGGTCCTATTTGATCAGTTTAGCGTGCACTAACTCCAATTAAAAACAACTCACGTGAACAGTTGACCACCTCGAGATACAAACAAGACATAAAACACAATAAAAAAAACCGTACTTTGGTCAATTAAAGAATAAACGTGAGCATGTGAAATATATCAAACAAAGTCACGCGACTCGCTCAACATAAACAGCCTCAAACGAAACAGGCACAAAAACACAAAGAAGATAATAACAAGTAATACCAATATTCCGAAACACTTGGATTAAAGTTTACATACGAGCTCACGTGAATGCAATAACGTCCCTTTTCATACATTCAACCTGCTTACAGACAGGAACTGTGAATTAGTCTCTCTCACAAAAGAATCCAATGCAAATAACAAACTATGTAACAAGTTAGCAACTAACAAACCCGTGTGAAATGAGAACATTTAATTGCAGTCAGTTATTCCAATCACGCCGTGCACAACGTGTCAGTGATTGTTACCTCTTCTCTCGTGATTGACTGATGTCAATCACAGCAATCAGCGAAATAATGAAAAGCGTCTGGAGAACTTTTTTAGCTTCTGTCATATGCTATTAGGCTAATAATCAATTATTTAAGTAACAAAACAACCAGGGGACAGATTTATTGCTTTTAACAGTGACAGAATATGTGTAAAATGATTATTTACATTTGTGTATATTGATGTTTGCTAAAAGTGATTAAAAAAAAACAAATATTACATAAACATTGGTCAACAAACTGAAGTTTGGATCGGATCTAGTAAGGTCTCCCTCCCTCCCAGAATTCAGCCTCGCATGCACCCCCGGTGACGTCACGGAGGACTGGAAGAGCATATGAGGCTGAGCGCAGATCTGATTCTGCAGGCACACTATTGAAATGATGCGGTGTGGCACCTTAAGGAGTCGCTCGCGCTTCAGAAGACACACCAGCACTACAAACGTGAACGGGGAATGCACTCAACACATGAACACAGACCCAAACCAGCAATTACGGCTTATCGGATACACACACACACACACACGGTCCACTATGCTGGAATTCTGCCAATGGGTCCGATCAGAATCTCCAACAGCTGCTTATGAGAGTTATTTATTAATCAAACCCAGCCATTTAAAATCTGACAGAGAAAACGCTTATATTTAGCCTACTCCAAACAATACACATTAAACACAGCCAACACTTAAGCATCAGGGTTTAAATAATAAATCGTGTATGAGTTTATTAGTGAAATAGAACGTAGACTATACATTAATTAACATTGAAAACGCCAGAAAATGGTAAATTTTGTAAAGTTAAGTTAGTTTGTTCCATGTCATGGTACCATACATCAATTTCCCCTTCTACTTGAAATAGTTACACAACACATTTTATCTGTTTACGCCGGCCGACAAAAGAACATTGAAACTATCTGGCTGGACTCCAGCACCGAGCTTTGCCTATTAGACACATTACAAGTGCAGTGTATAGTAACAGCGCGGACCTCCGCTACTTACCAATAAGGTGTCCGATCAGCATTAGTAGGCTATACCACAATACAGAAAAATATGAAGCGGTAATAATCCAAGTGCCACGTCCGAGCGTTTATCGAGCGAGTATAGATCCCGTTGTGTTCGTGTGGCTATTGTGCGCTCGGCGTACTGAAGCAGCAGCTGAAGCTGTTCCTCTTGTCTGAGGCAGACGCTGAGCAGCGCAGTCTTTTCGTCAGTGGAAAACTCCCTCCTGGCGTGTGACGCAGGCGGTGACACTGCCCACGCGCCGCTTCCTGCCTTCCGCGCGGAGCGACACTCCTCCCGGCGCGCTTGCATCCTGACACAAAATCACTATAGTAACATGATTGAGAAAGAACCGGAACACAACTACCTGGGAAACAGTAAATCTTTCATTACCCTGTTTTGTTTTTTTTGTTTGTTTGTTTTTTTGGGTTTTTTTTTTTTTACTATGGTAACTATAGGTTCTGCCAAAATAGGCCTACCGTAGGTCGCAGTAAATTACATTTCCTTAAAACACTGTAAGAAAATGTACTTTGTTTACAACGGTTATAACTTATATACAGTATACTCATACATACCGATCAGAAATTTGGAAAATATAATGTTTTTTTAATGTTTTTGAAAGTAGTCTCTTAATCTCACCAAGGCTGGATTTTATGTGATCAAAATACTAAAAACAGTAATACTGTGAAATATTATTACAATTGAAAATAACTGGTTTCTGTTGCAAAATATTTTAATTTTTAAAATCGTTACACCAGTCTTCAGTGTCACATCCTTCAGAAATCATTGTAACATGCTGATTTGGTATATATATATATATATATATATATATATACATACATCTTACAGTGTTTTAAGGAAATTTATTTATTTATTTTAAATATATATATATATATATATATATATATATATATATATATATATACAGTACACACATATTACATACTGTATTTATATTTTATTATTTATTCAGCACTCTTTCTAGTGTCATATTGCTGAATTATAGCCAAACAAATTAACATACGCAGTTTGATGTTGTCTGTTTGGTTATTATTCATAATTTCCTGAGTCAGCCTCCACTGAATTAATGAGTCATAAGTGTTTTCCATCATTTAGTAAATCCTGTAATACTTTTGCAACATTCAGTAGAAAAACTTGTAAAACTATGCCTCATTTTTTGGTCATATCGTTGCAGACGTGCATTATTGACATGCAACAAATCTCAGACATACTGAATAAGTAATTAAATGTCCTTTTTCACATTTGGCATTTATTTAAAAAAAAAAAGTCAGGCTCGAGTTAATGGCAAGTTCAAGATGGGTCACGTGGTTTCAGGCATTTGACTGAACATTACGTCCCCTAATCCATCAGTGTCAGCCGTGTCATCATTAACTGTACACGCCTGCATGACACAGAATGATATGCAGTACATTCGTGTTTAGGTGGAGTAAACTTTCATTTTTCTAGAGAAAAAAGGAGTGCTGCCAGTGTCAACACAGGTGTAATATGCAGCCAATGTGTCTGGGTGGAGCCACTAAAGTTTGTGTACAGATTGAACATACAATCACGGATCTCATATAAGAGGGCTTCGGTTCGTGGGGTCCTGTTAAGAGCATTATCTTTCTCCATCCCAAAACTAAATACGCAGGTCTGTTGGCATGCTGAGAATCACAGGTCTGCTGGTGCTGCAATACACAAATCAAACGGTTATGCCAAGCTGTGCTCAAATCACTTCTCTAGAGCACTTTTTCAATTCATGTTGTTGTTTACAGGGGTAATTTGGTGTCCATGTTGCTAAAGGGCGTTTACTTATAATTGTTGGTGTAATTCATTACTTTTTGCACGTGTTAAGACAACAAAACCATAAGAAGTGTGTGTTAAAGTGTCTGGAATGTAGATAGTCTCTTCCTGACTAACTTGGCTGTCGCCTACATGTTTTAGACACTGTTCAGGCCAGGCGTATCTTAGTCAGACTTTTGGTACGTTGTCACTTCTCAATTCAACTCTCGCCAACAAAACCACTTATCTGTTAGTTAAAGACATAGGTTGTCTTTTGTTGAGGTCTTGCTGAAAAGCTTAAAGAAAGTAACAGAAACTCAGTGTGCTTCCAACATTAAGACATGATTGTTACATGCAATAATATTGATAAAAGATCAGAACATGAAAGAACTCATCACAAATTCCAAAAGTGGAAAATGTTGTGGGGATGAACACTGATACTCACAAATGTTTGTCTTCTCTTCCAAGAAAAGAAGTCTCGGGAGGGGGAGGGGAATGCTTTTACCAGGGCCACTGGCTCAGGCCTGCATATATTACCCACCATGTCTTTAAAAGTGTGCCAGAGACTTTACCGCAGAGGACGCCCCACATCGAGAACAATAATGGCCCTCAATGCTTACCATCTGCGGAGAGGGAAAAAAGCCATTGCTGCACGTGTTCATGGGAGCACCTCACATGAACCGACTCGTATATCACACATTACTGAGCTGGCCTCATATTCCTTAGTTAGCATACGTTAGAAAACAAGTGTATACTGAAGTCTCACATTCAGGTTTTAAAGCGAAAGTTCACCCATATGACAATTCAACTCCTTCTGGCATGTTCATAAGAGAAGTAACAATATCTGATCATTATTGAACAAATTGAGTCTGAGGTTTTTTGCGAATCTATTTCAGTTCATGAACCCATTGTAAATGATTTGTTCATCAATCAGACTGAACCATTTCTCATTGATTCAATGATTTGTCTGCAACAGTTCCAGCCCAGTGGAAGGGTTGATAATCACAGTGAATAATGACTTCAATATCAGTTTGTCCAAAGCAACAGTATCTCTTCACATGACTTGAAATATAGTACACAAGTCAAATATGACTATGGTGCTTTTTCATCTATACACTGTAAAAAAAAAAATATTTTCAAGATTTGTTATCACAACATTTTTTTCTTTTGTCAAATCAACTTAATTTATTTAGTTCATCTGATAACTCATTATTTTGAGTTTCTGATGATTAATCAATCTCCTTCATTGTATTAACTCACTTTTTCCATTTCAATCAACTTAAAATTTTAGGTTACTTATTTTTTTTAAAGTTAAACCAATAATATTTTTTTTTACAGTATAGCTCAAACAATACACTGTAAAAAAATATTGTTGGTTTAACTTAAAAGTAAGTACTGGTTGCCTTAAAATTTTAAGTTGATTGAACTCGAAAAATTGAGTTAATACAATGAAGGATATTCATTTAATCATCAGAAACTCATAAAAAATAATATGTTATCTCAACTAAATTAATTATTTAAGTTGATTTGACAAAAGAAAAATGTTATGATAACAAATCTTGAAAATATTTTTTTACAGTGTAGAGCACTGTATCGCTAGCAAAACAAAAGTATGGGTTCGAATCTGTAGGGAAAGCAACAAATGATAAAAATGTGTACCTTGAATCCAATGTAAGTTGCTTTGAATAAAAGCCTTTGAATATATTTAAAAGTTTAACATATCTAGTTTTTAATATTTTTTATTGACACTAAAGTGGAAAGGATATTTAAAAAGTCGACCTTTTGTGTTCCACAGAATAAAATCAGTCAGAACTTTCATTTTTTTGGGGGGGAACTACCCCTTTAAGTCAGTTTAAATATGAAATATCTCAGAAATGCCTTTAGAAATGAGTTTGCACAGCCAGTGGAAAAACAGTGAAAGATTCTCAGGACAAATCCTTTAAGAGAGTGTTGAGAAAGAGAGGGGTTGTCAGGAGTCAGGGTGAAGTGCAGGTTTTTTTGGGAACAGATTGATGGCCCCAGCTGTCCCTAAGGGCTGAGGAGAAACAAAGCTGGACAGCTGGTCACCTGTGACTGAGACTAGAGCTGATACTGCACTTCTGGATCTGCTATTTAGTAGGACGCCAATTATTACCCTACAGTCTTCCTGTATTCTCACCAGGATAGCAACAAGATGTGTGCTGGCAGCAGAATACAAAAAAGCGTATTATACACATCATTTTTAAAACAACTTTTGCAGAATTTTCACAGGTGAGCCGCAAATTCGACGGGTCACTAGCAGTAGCACATGTCTAATCTAAAAGTCTTAAACACAAGCTTATAAAATAAGCTTTATATAAGCAAAACTGTTACTCTTTGATTAATTAAGCATATAAATTGGAGATTAAAAAGACACCCGACTCAGAGAAGCCAAAGCTGAGTTAGACACAGGGGTTAATCTGCAGGCGGAGGAGAGCGGAGACACCCTTCCCCCAAACTCACCGCCAACCAATTATTACACAGAGCTTCTGCCTCACTCAGAGACACACGGATCCAGCCAGTGATATGACATCATCAGATGCCCATTAAAGGAGAGTTTACTTGTTTTCTCCGTCTCTCTCTCTCTCTCTCTCTCTCTCTCTAAAGACAAGCTCAGAAACGTGAAGCCTATTTTCCCTCCGGAACTCTGTCACGGGGTTCAAAGACAAAGAACTGTTTGTTAGTATTTCACATTAGAACTTTAAATCTCAGACATTGAAAGAGTTAAATCAGTGTATTGGCATCTTTTATGTGTACAACCCAATGTGAGTGCTTTATACTATTGATTTAATTAGTGACAATAAAACAACTTTTTTATATTTGTAAACTTTAAAATACCAGGTGTTCACTGATAACAATTCTTGTGCTGGTATTTTCTGGGTTGCATCTGCACCATGACTAGATACTCACTGTTTCCAATAGTCCCTTTCAGTCCCAACAAGCACTCATTATACTGACCCTGCCCTCAATGTGTATGTGTGTTTTTCTCCTCCACAGACTCTCTGTGCATGTCTTTGGCAGCTGAGAAGGAGAAAAAAAGAGAGAGAAAAAAACACTCGACTAGCTTTGTTTGCTTAGCAACATTGCGAGGCTGTAAACTAATGCCTGTCCTGGAGGGATTTTATTTACTATTGCTTACAATGATTTGCCGTTTGTTATAAACTGAGTCAATAATGATTTGCTGATTAGAGCGGGAAAGATGTCGGCTTATATTAAGAAACTAGACTCTTGTGAGTTTAATACAGGTTAGGGGATGTAACAAGTTGTGGCACGCAAAAAAAAAAAAAAAAACAGAAAGCACGTTCATTTGAACGATTAGGAACCAAATGGCAGGTTCATTTCTCATAGCTTAATGCTTCAGACAAACCTCTTTCACGCCGCAGCCCCCATCTCCACACAGGAACACAGTAGAAAGTGAACAGAGGGTCATGAATTTAAAGCTGCAAAGGTTAATGATGAGTGACAAGTGGATTAAAATGGCCGTAGATCCCAGAAAGCGTCTGACTCTGACCGACCCCCCCTACCAGCGTTAAAAAGCTTTGTAGTTTCACGACGGAGTCTGATCTCCTCGCTGATCATTCATCAATGTTCAACATCTCACTAAAAACAACAGAGTACAAGCCTATACTCTCAGTGTGTGGTCAGATGGTCTCTGTTCTCTATAGTTTTTGTAACATCAATCAACAATCCAGCCTTGTATATTTTGATACACACATGCGAGATTCCAGTTTGAAATGCAATAAGTGTAATGTGCAAAACATATATATTTTTTGTAATTAAGTCTACATTTAACATATAATGAGCAATAATTGGGGCAAAATGTAAACTCAAATTCAATAACTCACTCTACCGTACAAATGTTTGGGGTCAGTAGCAGTGATGCAGTTAAATGGTTAAAAGTGAAAGTAAAGACTTTTACATTGTTACAACCGCTTTCTATTTCAAATAGATGCTGTTATTTTGAATTTTATATTCATCAATAAAATATTCATGGCTTCCACGAAAATATTAACAGCACAAACGTTGATATGAAGATCACGTTGATCATGATTTTAACGGTAAAAGACTGTAAAAATGCTATAAAAATGCTACAGTGAAAAAATTTTAATTGGTTAACAGAACCTTACTATATACGGTAAATAACTGTAATAGATCTAATGGTACGTTTTTAAAGTGAAAATGAACAACTCATTGTATAATTTACTGCGGAAAAAAAACGTAAATTGACATTCCCACAATTCCCTGTGTGACATTTGATGTATTTTTTTGTTGAAATAACTTGTTTCTTCATAGTTTGCTTGGTCTTTTTCTAATCTTATGTGACATGTAATGTTGTTAAATGAATGTTTATTGCCTTTTTAAAATTTCATGTGTGTTACCATGATGTTTGAGCGAATGACACTCTGCACTTTCCATATATTTATATTAAGTTTCTTGTGGTAGAGCTTCATGTGAATAGCTTCCATGTGACTCTCATCACTGCAGTGATTGTTAAATATCAGTGTATAACATCAGATATTAATACTTCAATTGGTTGATAATTTAACATTATATCAGATAATAAATACAATTTATTTCTGTAAATTTTAAGTTAAGTCTGTAAAACCTTGTTACCATAAAGTCTTGCTACCGTATTTTATACGATACATTTCTGGCAATCACAGCTGCTGTTATTTTACAGTAAACTGAATAGATTTTTTTACAGTGATGGCTGCTGAATATATACACTACACTTATATACACTTATATACTATATATTCTGCACTTCAACAATGCATATTGACTGCTATACTGTTGTGTTGATGAAGCACCTGTGCAATGGCCATATCTTTAAGAGCACTCAGATAAGCCAGCAGAAGTCAATACACAGTTGAGTGTGTGTCAGCTCATGTCAGCAGGACTGCAGCACTTCCTTATTGCAGTGTTTACATGCAGCACACGTGCTCTCTTTCCTTGAGCGCTGCTGCGGCTTCATTTCAAAGAAGTCTGCTGTCAGTTGAATCACTGTACAGCTACCCCTCTGCTTGCATATTTGTTTATGAAAACTCCCCAAATAACAGGGGAGAATGATGTTAGATTTTTTTTACATGTACTCCTATTTCACAAGCAAGCCTCTGAAACTAAATATTTATTATGATCTACTGGATGAACCAGTCATGAATTACCTTAATCTGGAGACCAACATTGTATCAAATCTGTTTATGTAACTTGTGCTTTCAAGACTTTAGCTTTTCTTTTCCTCTTTCTCATAAACAAGTCTTTGTGCTTGCTCACTGCACACAGAAGGTTTTTTCCAAATAACTTTCCCAGGGCTAAATATCAGTTTCCACCTCAATAGGCGGAGATAACAGACAGTGACGGAAACCCCTTTAAGACGTCACACTCTGCCTAGAAAGGGAAACCAAACACACAGCAAAGTTTCCCGTTAAACCAGGGCACTTCCTTATTACTGAACTGACACGCTCGCGAAGCATGTTTCTCCCTTTAAATAGACTCTAAAACAACAAGCCATTCCTCTATTCCATCCTTACGTAGAAGCTGTTCAACAGGAATATTAGTTGGAATTTAGTTCTCATTTTCTGATATATTTAGCACGACTGGTGTGACTAACACAAATGACATGAATCACACCCATTCGAAAAATGAGCTAAGGCAGGGATTTCTGTTTTATTTCATTTTGATGACAATTTCCTCTTTCTTAGAATCTTGGTAGATGTGAGATATTGTAGAAGATCAGATTAAGAACTGTAAAAAGACAGACAAGAATAAACAACCAAACATTATAGTTGGGTTAAAGTTCACCCGCTGTTCCAAATCTGTATGAGTTTCATTCTTCTGTTTAACACAAAAGAAGATGTTTTGAAGAATTTTGGCAATCAAGCAGTTGACGGTAGCCATTGACTACCATAGTAGTAGAAAAAAATACTATAGAAGTCAATGGTTACCATGAATTTTCTGGTTACTGTCTGCATCTTCTTTTGTGTTAAACTGAAGAAAGAAACTCATACAGGTTTGGAACAACTCGAGGGTGAGTAAATGTTGACAAAATGTATTTTGGGTGAACTATACCTTTAATGCGGACTGGTTGTGAACAGATTTGGATCAAATAGAGATTTTAACATTTCAAATTCTGCTTATTAATGGTTCAGTAAACAATTATTTTAGCACTTTTAAGCAAAAAAAAAAAAATCTAATTTCTAGCTAAATGGCGAGATAATGATTCAATTCAAAAAAAAAATGGCAAACGGTGTGTTTACAGTCTTTTTAAAGTCCCATGTAGTCAATAATTTTATCCCTTAAAATTTATCTTTGGTCACCAAAATGACATATTTAAACGTTTGTTTATTTTTCCTTGAAAGAAATTTCTTTGTGGCTTAAAATAGCTTGAATGTAACTCTACACCCTTGATTCATTTAGTATACACGTTCTATGAATATGCAAAGTATCCCCGCTCACTCACACCAGCTCAGATGTGCAACTCTTTGATGATCACATTGATCACACCTTGACTTTAAATGCACCATAAATGCAATCCAATTATTGGTCTGAAATATATTAAACAACAATATTAAATATCATAAATATATGGTCAATATGAGCCATTCATTCAGGTTTTGAACATCACTGATCATCACTGTGTGTTTTTGATTCACTAAAAAGAATTGTCTACAAGAGTCATTGAATTGGGAATCAGTTGCACTGTGTGTTTTTGATTCACTAAAAAAAAACTGGTTCTTTGGATCATTTGATCAGAAATCAGACACAGATTGCACTATATGAGTTTGATTCACTAAAATGAACAGTTTATAAGAGCCATTCACTCAGGAATCTCAAACAATCTGTTTTTGAGTAATTTGTTCGGGAACGTGACCACACTGGTTGTGTCGTATGAGTTTGATTCACTAAAACGAACAGTTTATAAGTCATTTGTTCAGGAATTGGACAACACTGGTCGTGTTGTATGAGTTTGACTCACTAAGAAGAACTGGTTTAAACCAGTAAATTAGTTCTGGAATTGAACAGCCATGGTCGCGTTGCATGTTTTTGACGGGACTCATAACAGTCATATGTGTATCGAACTGCTGTATAAGTTCAGTAGAGTTATTGTAGAGTATTTCAGTTCTGTTCGCAGTAGGGGAAGAATTTGCAAGAACTCTTAACAGAACTGAACGTCATTTGGATCTGGTGTGTTTTTTGCAGCTAATGCTCTAAGGCATGTGCACATAAAGAAATTGACTTAAAAAAAATACACTTTGAAATGAGTAAACGGTGTGACAACTTGCCCCAGTTTCTCCTATACAACAACACTATTAGCTTTGAACAAACTTGACAACAAATACAGCTCACCAGGGGACAACTACTTTAGCTTCAATGCGCCTTAAGTTCTCTTTTTACATTAGGACTTTGGGGAATGTTTATAACACACTGTGTGTATGTGTGTGTGTAAGAGAGAGAGAGAGAGAGAGAGAGAGAGAGAGAGGAAGTGGTGAGTTTGGCAGGACCTCAGCACAGCGTTGTTACCAAGGCTACAACAACGTGCGGGCCAACCGCAGGTGCCGAAGCAACAACAGCGTTTCCCAATTAGGGACCCTGAGAGAGGCCCAATAATGAAATGTGGCCCCGGGCTGCGCTGGGTTAACTAAATGGATCCATAGTCATTTAAAGTTAACAAAAGGCTGACTCGGGAGGCATTTGAATGCTCACCCCCTTCTCCGTGTCCCACTCTCATTCATATCACAGTTAAGGATGTGGATTAATTAAGGGGGGCTGATTTAAAAATAAGGGATCCCCCCGACGGGGCAAATCCATCATTGGCCGTTAACAGTTTTCAATAAGACACCAACACCACGGCGAGATAAACCTTATACATGGGGAAGACACTGTGGCTCTCATTAAATTTTAAGCAGCAAAAAGTACACAAGTGCAGAAACTCAAACAACTACTCCCATTCTCGCAGCCAAAGTGCTTACAAATACGCTCAAACGCACTCAGACCAGCACTGCCTTCAGAGCCTGAGAAAGGAACCAAATCGTCCTGTTTGCCGAGGGCTAGTATCCACACATCCGCCTCCACAAAGACCCCATTGAAAGTGCGCCCAGGTTAAAGTGTGTTTGAAAACCCTGTTTAACAGCACAGAAAAGGAGGCACAACCCCGACTGAGAGCAGAACCAGCAGGCCTCACACTGTCAGCCTCAACACACATACTGGCTGTTGTGCTGACACTTACTTTTTTTTCTGTCTCCCTCTCCCTTCCTGGTGAACAATATGAAGGGAGGAGCAGGAGAGGAAGTAGGCTGGGTGGTGAGCGGGCGGGAGGAGCAGGCCCTCTCTTTCCCATGTGAAGGACAAGTCTGTTGGAGCGTCAGTCTGGGGCAGTGATTGTGTTCGGCGCCTGGCTGCGTCTCACAGAAGACCCCCATTAATCACTGAAGCAGATCTCTCTCGCTCTCTCTTTCTCTGCCCTTATGCAATGCACCACCTACACCCAGGACCCCACACACAGCTCAGAAGGCATGTGCGCACATTTAGCACTTCTTAATTGCAAACATAGAGGACACACGGCACTTCTCATAAAATAAGGGTCAAAACTGTTTTTGGGGTTTTTTTCTATTTGAACAACTGGCTCTAAAGGGACAGCTCACCAAAAATAACAAATTGACTTCATTTACTCCCTCTGATGTCATTCACATACAAAAGGGTTTATTTTGATAGATGTCTCAGTGTTATTTTGGTTATGTCAATAAAAGTCAATGGAGTCCAGTGTTGTTTTGTGTTGCCATGTTATAAGTACAGTTCATAACCTTAATTTGTATTATTTTGTAAATAAAATGACTGATTTATATATATATATATATATATATATATATATATATATATATACGTATACATATACATATACATATACATATACATATACATATTTGTATATTATTAATAGAATTTACACTAAAATACAAATTACATTGTAATATACAAGCAATATATTTTAAATACATTTTATTATTATTATTGTAAAATAATAATATTAGTAAAAATAGCATTACTGTAGCTCAGACAGTATAGCATGACACAAGCAAGGTCATGGGTTTGATTCCCATGGATGCATGAATTGATCAAATGTAACATGTCTGCCAAATAAATTATAATAACAACATAACAATAATGAATCATTTTCCTGAATAGAAATTTACAAAAAATATTAATTAAAATAAATCATCTGTATAAACAGTTGCCGCTAGGTGTTGAATTTTTAACCATTCATTTTTAATTAATAATATTAAAATTGTTTGACTAAAACAAATTAAATGTCAGCTTGACATTTTATGTCAATATTATGTCATTTGAATTGCTAGATACATTTGAGAAGGTCAAGACCTTCGAGGTGGGACAATACGAAAAAAAAGAAAAAAGAAAGTAGAAGTAGTAGTACGACGTTACTGTATTTGTAGAAAGTACCACCTCTCATTCATGCACATACACACTCAGGGTTGAACACACAAAGCACTAAAATATAAAGAGCACCTCATTCAAGCACACACACACACACACAGTCATATATTTACTGAACATGTATGTGAGCAGCGTGTAGCCTAAAAACATTTCATGAACGCAGTAAAGCGAACTGTAAATACCACTATTTGGAAAAGCTGCAATGTTGTTTTAATCCTCTTGCACTGAGGTGGAGAATGTCAAATAGCTGGCAATCCAACCTGATGAGAGCAGGAATTGTTGGCATGTTCACATGAGGATTGTTTACCTAAACTGCTAAAGCTGTATACAGACTCTCAGCGCAGATCGATCTGAACGTTATGGTGATTGCTCACTAATTGCCATATTTCCTATATCATATTGTATACATATATATACAATATAATTTCGCCAGATGACAACTGAACTCGCTGCTGGTAACAAATTGTTTTCCATAATGCATGCAATTCTTTAAAATTCAAAAATTCAATCTATATATATATATATAATTTTTGGATTAATCAGTTTATTTTGATAAATATCCATATTGAATGTTTACAATGTATATATGAAGAGTTCAGATGCAAAAGCCTCTAAGTGCCATTTGAAATTTTCTTCTTTAATGATGATTTTTATCAAACTTGTATATTTAAGTTCAGTAATTTCACTTAAATGGCAATGATAATTACCTATTAATTGTTATTTAAGTGAAATTACTGAACTTAAATATACAAGTTTGATAAAAATCATCATTAAAGAAGAAAATTTCAAATGGCATTTAGAGGCTTTTGCATCTGAACTCTTCATATATATATATATATATATATATATATATATATATGGTGGGCTCTTAAAGGGAAAATTAGCCCATGATTACTCCCCCTGTATACACATTTTTGTACACTAGTTCATTTTAAATGTATTATTCCATTCTATTCTATTCTATTCTGTTATTAATTTATCAATTCAGTGGAGATAAGAACTGAAACATGAACTTCCTGTCACTCGGATCCTTACAGCCTCATCTCCTCCAGCTCTCTAATGCTAATTTAAAGAGCAGTGGAGAGCAGAGAAACAGAGAGGTGGATTGAGCAGCAAGTCAGTGGCTTCTTCAGCACATAAACCCTCTTGTAATGAGTAATATCTGTGAAGCATCAAGGTGACAGAGTCTCTAGAGTCGAGTGTCACGTGAGCACACAGTTCATTCACCTCTAGCATTTCTTCATGCCCTACAGTGCTTACACTGCACACACAAGCTTTCTGTAATGCACTCTGGTATCATGGATGGAAATTAATACTTCCGGACAAACATAAGATCATATTCCTCTATTGCTCATATTTGAGACTTTTAGAGCAGTGGTTCTTAGTGGTTGTCACACTTCTGCTGTCATTTGATTATCAAACAATTCATTAGTAGTATAGCCTATATCTAACAAACATTTTAGTATCGGGACAAAATGAGACTTGGGTATATTTAGAGTAGTCAATGTGATGCTTGTATAGCAGTTCATATTTACTGTCCTCTGGAAAAAAACGGACAGCTATTATCTCTTAGGGTGTACTCACTTTTGTTGCCAGCTATTTTGACAAATGGCTGTATGTTGAGTTATTTTTTGCTATACAAGCATCACAAGTTTCAGTACTACTCACTTTTGTGAGATACTGTGTGTGTATATATATATATATATATATATATACACACACACAAACTGTAAAAAAAAATTCATGATTTGTAATCACAACATTTTTTCTTTTGTCAAATCAACTTAGATAATTTATGTAGTTCAGATAACAAAATATTTTGAGTTTCTGGTGATTAAATTAATCTCCTTCATTGTATAAAATCAAATTTTCCATTTCAATGAACTTAAAATTTTAAGGCAACCAGGTTACTATTTTTTTAAGCTAAACCAACAATATATATATATATATATATATATATATATATATATATATATATATACACACACACACACACACACACACACACACAGTATATGTATTCACAGAAAATGTAATCACATTAAGCATTAATTGTGTTGCTGTGATCAGTTATTTCATATAATTACAGTCATTACAGCTACAGCATTTGGTATAAATAACAATTGAAATTATGCAGATTTTGATGATAGTATCATAACATAGAGATAAATCCATTAAACAACAAACAAAAACACACCAGTGGCAAAAACAAGAAAGAGAGGCTGATGTCTCTCCATTGTTCCAGTACATGATAAACATGTTTATCACTGAACCCAGATTATGTGAACTGGGATTATAACCCATCGGTATTCCCAATCCCAGAACTGAAATCTCATTATGTCTCTTTTCAAAACATTATATGCAAGAAAAACAACACTGTTTCATAGAACACCATTCTGAAATGTGTGGACAGATCGTCATTAGTCTGATCAAAACACACTCAACAAGGAAAAATGGCCATTTTGATTGACAGAGACTGAGTGAATGGGAAAATAACATTGTACGCAGGCCTGTGGGTTGTGTGTGTGCTTTCTGGGTGTCTATGCGAGGTCACTAATGGGTGTGAGGATGTATTGCTATGTCAGCTTGATGAAGCACTGCCTCTGGAAGCTGCCCATCCATCGGCAGTGATTAATCAACCCATCAGAGGCTGTTAATCATGGAAACAATACACAGATTACAGACACACACATGTATCCTAAACAGCATACACATGCAATGAGATCAGATAGCAGACAGTGATTTGTATTTCATTTTACAATAACAAATCATCAAACACTTGATTGGGTTTGTTTGCTTTTTAATTCATTTTGCATAGTTTTATTTAAATGTGGAAAAGCGGTCCATGAATTTAATTTACACTGCCGATAAACTTGTTTTCTGAATATCTAAACCTCATTAAAACTTTGCTTCTGGAGCAAAATGAGACCAAATATTAAGACTTGTTTTCAGGGGTAAAAAAAAAATATTTTTCTTACCCAGTCGGCAAATATTCTAAGCTAATTTAATGATGTTTATTTTTTATATTATCAGAAGTGTGCATATTAGATTAATTTGTATTATCAAAAGTGTATTAATTTGCCAGTAGATTAGCAATCAGTGATGAAAGTGTAACATTGTTGAGACACAATCTGACACCTAAGAGGTGTAAATCATTCACTTATTATAATAAGAAAGCCAGAAGTACAACCACCTCATTGCATGTAAGTGTTTTGTAAATGACTGCCCTCACATCTACACATGCAATAAGATGAATTTGACAACAAGAAAGCTTTGTGCTCCTTAGAAATCCTGACGAATGCCTCTTAAGTAAGCCATTAGCAAATAACATCTTTCCTTTTCATCTGATTAATGGATTCCAGCAGATGTGGAGCAGATTATCTCGATTATTCCTTTCTTTAGGCCCTGTTTTGCTGCATCTAAAGCTATCAGACCAGCCTCTTTAATAAACTACACCAAATCTCAATATGTTACCTAGAAGCGTTTGACAAAGGCATTCCCTTCTTTATGGAATGGAACTGAGACTATCACAATTCCCAGAATTCCCTGAAGCCACTTTACATGACTTTTCTTCTGTAAACCTGAAAAAATTGAGGTAAATGTTTAAGCTAAATTTGCATTTTTTTATTTTGTACTCGGACATTTGAATTGCTATTAAATTGAAATATTTGAGTAAGCTAGTTCATTCATTCACTCAACTTAAAATTATCATGTATTTTAAACTTAAATATTTTTATATTTTTAGTAGAGGAAACTTGGCTAGCTTTAACTAATTCAGTAAATGCTATTTGGCTAATTGGTAATGCAATGCTTTGATATCGTTAGCAAATTTGAGTCCTGGCTCACGGACCTCTCCAGATCCTGCCTCTCTCTCTCTCTCTCTCTCTCTCTCTCTCTCCCATCTCACACACTGTAAAAAAATATTGTTGGTTTAACTAAAAAAAATTAAGTAACCTGGTTGCCTTAAAACTTTAAGTTCATTGAAATTGAAAAATTGAGTTAATACAATGAAGGAGATTGATTTAATAATCAGAAACTAAAAATATTATGTTATCTGAACCACATAAATTATCGAAGTTGATTTGACAGAAGAAAATACATTATGATAACAAATCATGGATATTGTCCTATTATAGGCTAATTAAGGCAAAAATCGCCAAGAAAAAAACAACAACAAAAAAACAAAGCATTAAACACTAAATCTTCCACTAAACATTAATCTTGCAAAAAAACATTAAATAACACTTAATTTCAGTATTCCTTTCGAGTGAAATGACAAAGCATGCTGGGAAATAGAAATTCCCAGCCCAGTTTCAGTTCAATTTAAGCTTGTCAAAATTAATCATTTAATCAATCAAATTTAAAGTTCATAAAACTCAAAACAATGAAACAATCTCCCTTAACTTAAAATGTGTCAGTTTTGCGAACTCAAAAGAAAAAGAAAGTTAACATTTAAAAAAAAAAGGGAATTTGATTGAACTCATTGGTTTATTTCAATTTTGTCCTACTTAAACCAATTCATTATTTTGAGCACTGGGGTTTACAGAATGCAGCAATTCCTATACAGACTCCGATCCTGTATTTTCATTTCAGTAATTAAACCCATTGATTAACCTGACACTGGCTTTCCTCGAGAGACGGGAACCTGCTATTTTCCGTCTCCCTTAACCACATGTTTGATATCAAAGATGACTCATCATTTGAATCGTCATTTCACATCCCTGACTCTATGTTTTTACTGGCACCTCTCAGCTATACGGAGGGGGAGTTTTATTTTTCTCTGTTGCTTGTAATCTCCCGCTCTTATTCTTTCCTAGACCGCGAGATGATTAGATATGAGAGTCTGGTAGAACAACGGGCACTTTTTCACTGCATATACAAGATGTGCTAATTTAGGAAATGTGGTCAGAGCGCGTCTTCACCCCTCACAACCGTCATCCCGCGCTACGTGGAAGTTACGCGCTCTGGCAGATGGCTGTTCACAGGGCAGCTAGATAATGATGGAGGATTAAACGCCTGACTCCCTCGCCACATTCCCCTCCTGCATGTGTTTGTGTTCCCTCTTTAGTGAGAATTTATGGGTTCTGCGGCGCAAAGATAGATTGCCACAAAAAAAGCCTCTGAGAAAACTGCACTAATCTGCAAACGATAATTCCCATTCAAGTGAGTGATTCTGGATTAATAAAAATGCTAATTCATAGAAACGCCACGGAATGGCTCCCAGTGAGGAGGATTCGTGGCATGTTTGCCCTCGACTCTATTAAAAAGAAAGACACCAGGATCCTGTTTTGTCGGAATGTGTGGGTGGTTTGTGCCAAGCAACTACAACCATCCCAAAAATATGATTCACTTGAATACCACAGGCAAACGGGACTCAACAACACTGGAGTAATTGAAAGAGATGATTAAATCTAGAAGGCCACGTTTGCACCTATTAAACATCTTGGGTGATTCAATCACTTGTTGTCAAACAAGTTGTAGTTGTTTACACCTGTTAACATGCATTTTAAATGCATCATCTTTGAGGTCCTTGGACACATTAGGATAATTTCGACGACCTACAAGATGTGCTCAATAGAATCTAAGGTCGTGAAGAACCAAATATTTTGCAACATTAAAACACAAGATGTCTTCTGGGTGAAATCATTTTTATTTGATTTCCAAGAGGCAGTCATCTAGCAGGACAGAGTTTAAATGTTGTAAATATCGAAGCATTTACTTAAAGAAAGCTCACTGGGGCATTTTTCCAGCAAATGTGTTGTAAGTGCATGGCTTATTTTTTTCCCCCTTTGTGATATGTTTGAACACCTTACATTTGTGTATGTGTGTGTGTGTGTGTGTGTGTGTGTGTGCACTGTAAAAATGAATATGCTTTATTTAATCAATAAAATTGTGGCAACAGATTACAAGCAATATTATTAATTCAATTGAACAAATTATTAAGTAACACTTATAGTAACAATAATATAAGTAACAGTATATACTTAGTATAAGTAACAATAATTGAGTAACACTTAATCAAATATTCCTTAAAAGTTAACCATTTAAAATGAGTAAACTTTACACCAAAAAATTTAACAAAAATATCTAAATAACAGACAGATGTCAAAGATGAATTATTTTATATTATTTTTATTTTATATTGCCAACATTGAAGACACCTGATGTTAACAAGCAGAATCACTGAAGGAGAAAAACGTCATTTTAAAACAAACCTAAAACAAACACTGATCACCATAATGGTGACATAAACATACTTCCTAAAAAAAGTTTAACCCTTTTAAATGGTTACCTTGTAATGAATTAATTTGATTAATTATTACTGAATTCTATTGTTAAATTTAATTAATAATATTGCTTGTAATCTGTTGCCACATTTTTTTTTTGATTAGATAAAGCATATTCATTTTAAAGTGTGTGTGTGTGTGTGTGTGTGTGTGTGTGTGTGTGTGTGTGTGGTTTCAAAATAACTTGAATACAGACTGACTTTTGCCTCAAATTCTGGGTAAGAGGCAGAAGTCAGCAGAAGATCTACAAGCAGCATTAGAAACCAAGGCTTAAAGCAAAAACCCCATGAAAGTGACAAAAAAAACTTAAAACGTGGGAGCATAATGTTTTCTGCTGTGCTTGTGAACTGTAGTGCATTTCAATTGACTTATTGAACTAAATTTATAGGTCAATGACAAAAAAAAACCAAGAAAATGAAAAGGAGAAATATTATTGTTTTTAATGTGTGGTACATTTAGATTTAATGAAATAATGTGTAATCAAAAATGTCAAATTGTCGGGTAAAAAGTGCCTAAATTCAGCAGGGAAACTACAAAAATATTTTTTTACACCCTTTCAAAATTAATAACAAAAAAAAAACACATATCAAGGATTTTTTTACAAAAAACTTTGATTTGCTTTGAGTCACGACTGTCCCGTTTCTGTAGAGTTACTCAAATGAAATGAAAATACTTTTTCATGAAGTATAACTGCCAAAATGTCAAAATGACTTCCTGTGGTTACACCATACTCACTATAATTTGACAGAAAAAAAGTTTTAATATTTTAAAGTATTAGCCTACATTACATTTTTACTTACATTTAAAAAATAAATAAATAAATATGAATTATTGGACAATATATATTTTTTAAATAAATAAATTCAGCATTTTTTTTCAAGAATTACTGCATTATAATATACAGTATAAGCCTAATCTAAATGTGACACACACACAATACCTGCTTTAAAAAGAATCCTAAAATGTATTTTAAATATTAATTTATGACGCTGCTACCAGCAGAACCACCATAATCAGAACGAAATGTCCTCGCTAAAATTAACTTCACTTTCCAACTTGTCCTACTTGACCCAGGTTTTCAATTATAACTTGAGAAATCCTTGATCTCACCAGTGTGTTTAATAGAAACATTATTCCATGACCAGCAGCCAAAGGTGATCCTTCACAGACAACATAGAAGCGATTGAAATTGCCAAAATTAAATATTAAGATGGGAGTTGATTCATTGGTATGGTCCAGACTGTGTGCACACACACACACACACACACACACTGGGTTTCCATATTTTATGAGGATATTCCATAGACATAATGGTTTTTATACTGTGCAAACTGTATAGTCTATCCCCTAAACATACCCATCAGAGACAACTTTCTTCATTTTTACATCTTCAAAAAACATCACAGAATAATTTATAAGCTGTTTTCATCATGGGGACAAAAACATGTCTCCACCAAGGTCAAGGATTTCGGATATTGCCAACTTTATGGGGACATGTTGTTGCTATAACGTAGGGTTTACCTGAACCAAACACACACACACACACATTCAGTATTCCAAAAATAAAGCAGGCGGCATCATTAGTCTCGGCACATAACCACATAACTCACTCATTGCCACCATGAATATTCCTACAACATGATTTGTGATCCAAACTGTCTGCCCAAGTTCTGTTTATTTAGAGTCAGTCTGACTGAGACAGTACAGAGTATCACTTAAAAATAACAAACACAGCCTATAATTTAAGGACAGTGTTAGTACTTGATAGGAGCCAGCTCGAGATCACACAATGAACGCTCTGGCACATTCAGCCCCATCGGTTTCCTTTTTGGAAAGGGAGCTGAAATGAGCTGCATTCCATTTTATTTCACCACATTTATTTGGCTCCGGCGTTGTTTTATCGTTGGTGTTTTGTGAGCAGGAGTTTAAATGAGGACAATCGGCTCTGTAGTTGCTTTGACATGCACGACTTCCGTGGAACATATGGCATCGATGACATTTACAGCCAAGCTATAAGTCTGGCTCACGGTCATGTTAGTTAACATGCATACACAATCATGTTGTGTTTTTTTATCTGTTGCGATTCTGCGAATGACTCTCAGAGGAAAGCTTTATTATGATGGATCACGGTGATGTCACAAGTAGTTTTAGCGTCAAAGACAAATGTGGCCTTTGTTTCGCGTGAACTGCCGTCCTCACCTGGCTGGAACCAGACCGGGGCTGGAAAGCTGCCATGTGCGTACTTGGCGGAGGATACGGCGAAGCGGGCCCTGTGTTCCTGGGAGATGAGGCCCCAGCGGAGGATTTGAGGGCCTGATAGGATTAGACTCCCTTTCTTTACACAACATTGATGAGGATAAGGGATCCGTAGAGCGCTCAAGCACTCCAAAGCTTTCCTAATGCAAAGCATCAGATGGCTTCACTGCTGCACTTACACACACCATCAAACCTCTGCAGAGATGATTTCTCCAGCAGCTGGTCTGGTTACATGCGCTTTGCTTTGATTATTCAACCACAAACCAATAGTGGTGTTTATTACCTCATGGGGAATTCGCTCACTTCGCTCCACACGTCTTCACATACCTTGATCTTATGATAAATATTAGTCATGTTTTCGTGGCCAAGAGAAATATATGTAAACAGTCATGTAAGGACAGTTGAGCATCAGAGTGAAAGTTCACCAGCATGCATTATGGGAATGTCAATGAGGTGTTACACAAGAAAATGACAGATACAATAACAGATTACTCTGAACTGAAATGTAAAAACGTTTTCTGTGAAGCCGCTTTGAAATGCACTTCACATATAAATGTGAATTTAATTAAATAATAGTGTTACCAATCATACAACCAGTTCCACCGCTGTTTGGCAAAATCAATAAATCGTCCATATAAACATTAAAAAGAAAGGGGGACCGAATGCTTCCCTGACTAACTCCATTACATTGAATGGAGCTGACACAAAGTTTGCCCACTTAATATGGATTGACTGATGAGCATACCAAACAAGCCAGAATTCTCACTAGAAATCTGGGAACTCCTCTGTTGTGTAACTTATAAAAAAAATTCATGATTTACAGTCTTTCTCAGGAAGTTCGGTCTTTCCAAAACCTGCTTAGCTAAAAAAGTCTCTTGAACATACCGCCATCATGCATCATTTCATGAGTAAATCATGACAGAATTTTCAGTTTTGGGTGGACTAAAGCTTAAATATACTAACGCTTATTCACTGATTATTCACTGATTCAGGACAGTGCAGTTTATGTGATTTAACTAAATAATTTAAACTATTCCAAGCCTAATGCATCATATAAATTCAAAGTCCATTAAAGAAAACACATTAGTCTTCATTAGAGCGTACCTTTGCAATACAGAATAAAACTAACTAAGGTCAATATAAGGCCAGGCATGCTAACACAGAGTTGAATCATGTAGGTGTATCTCTTAGTGACACATATCCACTCTGTGTTAAAATGCAAAAAGGAAGCTCCTTTTCTATCGTTTATGGCCAAAGGTGAAACTTCTGTCCCAACTGCATGGTTGAATTAGACGGTATATTTTAGGGCAGTTCTTCAAAGGTTCAAAGAGCCAGAAAAGGGGTTGCAATCAGGTCAGAACGGGGCCTTTTGAGGCTCAGACAACCTCAGCCCACACTTCAGATCGGTGTTGAGGAGCAAGGAGCTGTTTAGACAGTTATGTACTCCTGTCAGGTAAGGTATATGTTCCTTTTTGATCTTTTCCCGAAGCTTTGATCAGTGGCTTTGAGTCGGAGTGTGTGGTGTTCATTTGGAAATTAGGCAGTGGGGCAAATGGGAAGACTTGCTATGGAAAGTTGGGAACATGACACACCATTGCCTTTGGTCTCTACACTGTGGGTGTTTACATCTGAGCGATGGGGATTTTTTCAGTCTCTCTGTATTGCACTGATCCTGGTGCTAAAGCAACCACAAATGTGTCACTTTTCCAATGTGTCCAATTATCCATAAATTATTGCTGCAGAGAGAAAAGTCAACACTGGTATTTAAAACCAGAAGAAAATGTTATTATAAATTGAACACATTAATTTTTATTTTTTAATGAAAGTTTTATAATCATTTTAAACTTTAGCACAATTATTATGGCACTCACCTGTACAAATACTATTTATTTGTGTTAATAAATCATTATTAAAATTAATTAATATAAATACTCTCTCTCTCTCTCTCTCTCTCTCTCTCTCTCTCTCTCTCTCTCTCTCTCTCTCTCTCTCTCTCTCTCTCTCTCTCTCTCTCTCTCTCTCTCTCTCTATATATATATATATATATACACTGAACAAATGTATAAACGCAACACTTTTGTTTTTAGGTTAAGTAATAAATTAATAGATAATAACAACACAAAAGTGTAGCGTTTATCATTTTTTTCAGTACATATATACACACACACACACACACACACATATATATATATATATATACACTCACCGGCCACTTTATTAGGTACACCTGTCCAACTGCTCGTTAACACTTAATTTCTAAGCAGCCAATCACATGGCGGCAACTCAGTGCATTTAGGCATGTAGACATGGTCAAGAAAATCTCCTGCAGTTCAAACCGAGCATCAGTATGGGGAAGAAAGGTGATTTGAGTGACTTTGAACGTGGCATGATTGTTGGTGCCAGAAGGGCTGGTCTGAGTATTTCAGAAACTGCTAATCTACTGGGATTTTCACGCACAACCATCTCTAGGGTTTACAGAGAATGGTCCGAAAAAGAAAAAACATCCAGTGAGCGGCAGTTCTGTGGGCGGAAATGCCTTGTTGATGCCAGAGGTCAGAGGAGAATGGCCAGACTGGTTCGAGCTGATAGAAGGGCAACAGTGACTCAAATAACCACCCGTTACAACCAAGGTGGGCAGAAGAGCATCTCTGAACGCACAGTACGTCGAACTTTGAGGCAGATGGGCTACAGCAGCAGAAGACCACACCGGGTGCCACTCCTTTCAGCTAAGAACAGGAAACTGAGGCTACAATTTGCACAAGCTCATCGAAATTGGACAATAGAAGATTGGAAAAACGTTGCCTGGTCTGATGAGTCTCGATTTCTGCTGCGACATTCGGATGGTAGGGTCAGAATTTGGCGTCTACAACATGAAAGCATGGATCCATCCTGCCTTGTATCAATGGTTCAGGCTGGTGGTGGTGGTGTCATGGTGTGGGGAATATTTTCTTGGCACTCTTTGGGCCCCTTGGTACCAATTGAGCATCGTTGCAACGCCAAAGCCTACCTGAGTATTGTTGCTGACCATGTCCATCCCTTTATGACCACAATGTACCCAACTTCTGATGGCTACTTTCAGCAGGATAATGCGCCATGTCATAAAGCTGGAATCATCTCAGACTGGTTTCTTGAACATGACAATGAGTTCGCTGTACTCAAATGGCCTCCACAGTCACCAGATCTCAATCCAATAGAGCATCTTTGGGATGTGGTGGAACGGGAGATTCGCATCATGGATGTGCAGCCGACAAATCTGCGGCAACTGTGTGATGCCATCATGTCAATATGGACCAAACTCCCTGAGGAATGCTTCCAGCACCTTGTTGAATCAATGCCACGAAGAATTGAGGCAGTTCTGAAGGCAAAAGGGGGTCCAACCCGTTACTAGCATGGGGTACCTAATAAAGTGGCCGGTGAGTGTATATATACACTGAACAAATTTATAAACACTTTTGTTTTTGCCCCAAAGCAAAAACCTTTTCTATGTACACAAAATGCCTATTTCTCTCAAACATTGTTCACAAATCTTTCTAAATCTTTATTTTACTTTATATATATATATATATATATATATATATATATATACTGTATATTTACAGTAATAATCTATATAAAGGTTAATAAATGAATAAATAATAATTATTTATATAATTAATAATTGTACTATTTATCTTACATCATTTCCACAATACAGTGTACAGACATACATACATATATAAATATAAAATATATACATATATATATATATATATATATATATATATATATATTTATGAATATATATATATAGACACATGCATTTTATATGTATGTATGTGTGTATGTATATGTGTGTGTGTGTATGTTCAATGTAACACCGTGTGAACTGGTAATAAATTGCCCTCCAAAATTCCTCATGTCCATTTCAAATTCCGATGTTCATGCCACCGATGCAGCTGTCGGATACATACTGCTGATCTGTTGCATCCCTTTGAAACAGATTTTGGAAATTGCAAGCAAACTCCACTGAGCTAAATCTTCTCTGATTAAGTGTGGCTGTCTGCCTCCTCTGATAAAAAAAAAAGCTCTCTCCTTCACTTCTGCCCAGCCCCCATCATCCCACCAGCAGAACACAAAGAAGACTTCCAACATTTTTCTTCAGAATAAGAAAAGAGAAATACCTATACTGTCTTAATCCATTTGGATTTAAACTCTTTTAATCCAAATTGTTAAAACCTGGATTGTAGCGTATGAGAAGCAGTCATTACAGTTTGCACATTTTTTTCTTGCAGTTTGAGCTTGCAGCCAAAGCCAATCTCTAAATGGCCTTTCTCTCGGGGAGGTTGCAAGATCACATTAAGAGCTGGACTGCTTAAAGTCTTTATTTTACGAGCAATAGGTTGAGCCCTGGTTATGGGTTTCCAGATTAGCCAGAGAAATTAAGCATCTTAAAACAAAGAGTGGCAACAAAATCAGATATGGAGGAAGAGCCCATTGAAGCACACAAACCAGATCACTGACTTGCTTACATACAGTAAAAACATATTACATACATAACATAACCATGATCTTTATTCCTCTCTCTTACCAGATCTAAACATATTCCTCAATATCTCTCAGCCTCTTTTCTTTTGGTCCTCCAGACCTGTCTGTGCACTTCCTGTGTTTGATCCTAACCGGCAGGTCAGCAGTATACTGACATTTCCTCACATTCAGAAAAACACTAATCATTATTTCCTGCATGCATGGCTCCGGAGTAAATAAGCGCTCGCATTATGCAACACAAACACAATGGGAAATAAATTCAACTGTCTGTGTGGTCTTCATCTGAACAGAAAAGACATTATCTGACATTGCAAACACTATCAGTAACACTATTCGCTGCGAACATCTAGCAATCTGAGTGCTGAGTGTGTCATCTTTTCTTTTACGTTATCCAAAGGGTTGATGATCCACAACTGAACAATTTAGTAGAAAAAGCTGCTTAAGGAACACATAATGAACCTTAGAGAACATGGACAATGACAAGTGTTGTGCAAATGAGTGGAATCCTTGTGTGCACTTAGAAGAGGTTCGAGCACTCCATCAAATGCTTTCAAACCACAGATCTAATCAGGTGTTAAAAGGGACTCCAGGACAAAAGCTTTCGTTCTCTTGTGTTGCTCTAAAATGCTATCCTGTAAAGGGACTGGGAAGATAGATTAAAGGGAGTGTTTGTTGCAGGCTTGCAGGATCACCGAGCCACCAAACTCAAAATGAGGCAGTTTGTTGTTGTTTAGCAGCTTCATTAAGACAGTTGTGGTGTGTCCCCAACAGCGCTGCTTGTGTTGCATCCCTGGAGGATTATTGAAAGCCATTTAAAAATGTTATTACATTCACAAAATGTTTACATAATTAAAGTAAATGTTTGAATACCTAATATATAGCGCTTGTGGCGAGAACAAAGACAGAAAATTGACTCACGTGATTAACTGTACAAGCATGGTTTGAATTAGAATTATAACGATTAATATAATACAATAAATAATAAGAAATTGAGATTTTAGGCTTCTTCCACCCTCAAACACCAGCGTACAATGACCTTGTAAAGCTGTTGATAGTGGTTCTCTATTCAGCTCCTACTGACCCAATGACCGGGTTATTGCCTAGTAGCCATCTCAAACTTCAGAGGCACCACAGGACACTCAATTCACAGGACGTGTAATGGAGGCTGGGTCCCTCCCTGTGGAGGTGAGGAGTAAGTGAAGATGTCTTGCTGGAGTCTGTCTCCTTTTTTATTGTTATTATTAGGGAGGAGGAAACTCTAAATCAATCCAGTTCAGAGACACTTTAGAAGAGGAACCGGACCTGCCAGCTAGAGGAAGTGAGTCTGTCATGATCAATAAGTCAGAGGGTCTGAATGTTTCCCAGTGGTTAAGTGGTGTCTATTCTGTGCATCTTGGTTGACAACTACTTAAATTCTTAATAGAATAGAATAGAAGCCAAGCATCACCGTTACTTTTGCTGTATTTGCTTTTACCATTTGCCTAACCGTTCATTGATGTCATGCTTGATTTTGATACCAGAGAGCTTCATTTTATTTATTTTTTTCTAATCTGTGGCTGTTTTGGATGCCATTTGCTGTGACACCAATAATAGATTGCATTAGTTCAGCGACAGCCTTAAAGACCCAACCAATCAGATCCAAACCACTGAGTCTTATCTACATTGGTCACCAATGGACCTGTGTTAAGTGCTGGTGGTGGTGGAGATGGTCGTGGAGTGTTACTAATTACCTCACATGAACTAACAAGCACATAAACAGCAGTTATCTGTCCGTCCCTGAGCAACTTAAGTGCGGCTTTAAAGCATAGAAAGGCAGAGAAGAGTTATTCAGTTCAACTCCCAGAGCTCCTCCTGAGTGAGGGTGCTTTTTCCTTCACCAGTCTTCTCTTATAGGGACAAATCAGTTCATCAGTTGACTCGGCAGATTTCCAGGTCAGAAAGATAGAGAGAAAGACTAAATAGACATAACCACCACAGGCTGTCTTATATTTAGGTCTATCTTATGAAACTGGTCAAGAAATATCCAGGTCACATTTCACCCAAGTAAATTTTTAGAAATCATATTTTCCATAAGGATAACTACCTTTTACCTACAATTTGTATTACTGAAATGTGTCTGATGTTTGTTTTGTTTTTATTACTGTATTCTCATTTTTGTATTAAGAGTAACATTTTCAATGATTTAATTAAATTAATTAAACAAAAATCAATTAAATGCAGAATAATAAATGCTACTGTGGTGTATAAACACTTAAATAGCATAAATAGTATGTTACAGTAAGAAAGATATTGATATGATATAGTTTTGGTTCAAATAATTGGTTGATTGGTTAATACTCTTAAAACTGTGGCAATTAAACAAAATCTTAAGGTTCATATAACAGTAACTTTATTTTCTCTATAGGCACTTTTTGACTTTTGGGTTAAAATATATTAATATACAAGTCTGATTATAAATCGTTATTTATGTATACATATGTATGTATGTATGTGTGTATGTATGTATATACACACTCACCTAAAGAATTATTAGGAACACCTGTTCTATGCAAGTATCTAATCAACCAATCACACGTCAGTTGCTTCAATGCATTTAGGGTTGTGGTCCTGGTCAAGACAATCTCCTGAACTCTAAACTGAATGTCAGAATGGGAAAGAAAGGTGATTTAAGCAATTTTGAGCATGGCATGGTTGTTGGTGCCAGACGGGCCGGTCTGAGTATTTCACAATCTGCTCAGTTACTGGGATTTTCACTTACAACCATTTCTAGGGTTTACAAAGAATGTTGTGAAGCCACAACACGCACAACCTTGAGGCAGATGGGCTACAACAGCAGAAGACTTCACCGGGTACCACTCATCTCCACTACAAATAGGAAAAAGAGGCTACAATTTGCAAGAGCTCACCAAAATTGGGCAGTTGAAGACTGGAAAAAATGTTGCCTGGTCTGATGAGTCTCGAATTCTGTTGAGACATTCAGATGGTGGAGTCAGAATTTGGCGTAAACAGAATGAGAACATGAATCCATCATGACTTGTTACCACTGTGCAGGCTGGTGGTGGTGGTGTAATGGTGTGGGAGATGTTTTCTTGGCACACTTTAGGCCCCTTAGTGCCAATTGGGCATCGTTTATATGCCACGGCCTATGAGCATTGTTTCTGACCATGTCCATCCCTTTTTGGCCACCATGTACCCATCCTCTGATGGCTACTTCCAGCAGGATAATGCACCATGTCACAAAGCTCGAATAATTTCAAATTGGTGAACATGACAATGAGTTCACTGTGCTAAAATGCCCCCTAGCCACCAGATCTCTACCCAAAAGAGCATCTTTGGGATGTGGTGGAACGGGAATTTTGAGCCCTGGATGTGCATCCCACAAATCCCAATCAACTGCAAGATGCTATCCAATCAATATGGGCCAACTATTCTAAAGAATGCTTTCAGCACCATGTTGAATCACTGCCACATATAGGGTCAAACACAGTAATATGGTGTTCCTAATAATCCTTTAGTTAAGTGTATATATTAGTGATCACTATTTAAAGGGTTGATTCTTAAACTTTAAAATTTGGTTTATCCAATCTTGAATATTACATCCTTAAAAAAAAAAAAAAACACTTCGTCATTTAGCTTTAACTAAAGAGATCTCTAACTTTTCCCCACATATTTTTGAGTCTGAGAGAGCAGTGTCTGTCAAAAGTCATACATCCATCCAAAAATACAATAGCGTTTAATAGGCTCCCTTTCATTAGTCACGGCATTTCAGAGCATACACGACTGCACCTGCACTGGAAATGTAAGCAAACAAGTGCACTCAAATATTTCATTTTCCAGAACCTCTTATGGTCAAGGCCATTTCATGTGGTATGTTTGGCTTGCTGGTTTACTGAAAATACAGCACATGTGCCTCTTTTCTCAGCCACCCCATTAGCAGAAAGGAGAGAGAGCGATAGAGAGAGAGAGAGACCAATGCTGGAGGAAGCTGGTGCGTCGAGTCTGCATATTGATTGTGGGGCTGGTTTGCCAATGTTCCCTTAATATGTAGGTCAGCAAAGCTCCAGACTCACTCAAGAGCATGTTAAATTCTCTTATTTGGGTCGCACCTCAATTACCACTGCTCTGGTCCTGATAAGCTGCTCAAAGATGATGTGTAAGGAAAATTCCTTTGGAGTAATTCAAGAATTGATGCTCAGAGGCTATTTCGTGAGAATCGCAGCGCAACAGGCACGCATGACGGCTGATAGAGAGGCAGACGGAATTAACAGCTCTGTGTGTTGCTTATGCAAATGACAAGACCACCCATGTCCAACCTTCCCAGTCATTCAAACTTATTTACGAGGTTTAGCATCATCTCAGGAAAGAGAAGAGCAGTGCCGCCTGAAACAATGGCATCATGGTGTAACAAGCAAGTCTTTTCAAATCTTTTGCAAAGAGATGTAGCAACCGAGGTCGGCTGCCGTGCGCGATTGGCCTCAGCGCAACCAATGGTGAGATTCCGGTGCAAACCTCCAATCAGAATTAGACGCTTTCGAACAAAGGAATGTTGCACTGCATTTGATAATACGAGAGCTGGGAGACTTCAAGAAAAGAAGAAAAAAATGCTCCCAGGGTATGTGTTGGAAACTATTCAACATGCACACTTCCAGTAGCAGGAAAAAGGCAACAGTGCTGCTATCTTTGTTTTAATATGAAAGCTTTAATGGATTAATCATGTGCTTTACTACTTTAAGGGATGTTCCATAGGGATAAATAAGCTACACATTCAATTAATACTCAACACACTCTCGGCATGGGGTCAGTGTTAAGCCTCAACCCTAAAGTCCTTTTCTCTGTATTGGGGGAGGGAGGATGACAAGCTCAGGGATTCTACCCTCCACACACACACACACACACACATTGCCAGAGAGATTAATGAAATGAATTTCAGAGATATAATAAACGGCAAGGAGCAGACACATTCTTCAGCCAGGAGAGAACATGACAGGAGCTGTCAGTCATTTCAGAAGGAAGGAAAAGTCTTTATTCTCAAAAGGGTGATTAGTGTTACATATTTAGCATATTGCGATTAGTGGGAATGTTCTGTAATTGAGCATTTTGTTTTGCATGTTATTCCCATTTATTTGAGATGGTGAATATCTTCTCTCCATGCATGTAATCTTGTGCTCCTTTGTACAGCATTAAGTACTAAAAACAGGCTGAGGCTGCTAAACTGCTTTTTACCACTTTATACTGAGACAGTAAGAGAAAGAATGAGAAATGGACATGAGCTTGAACTAGTATTCTGCGTAAACTGCACAAAATGAACCCCATTTACTTTCTTAATAGACAATCTTTTTGCACAATTTATCAGTCGTGCACATTATTGTAATTTTCATGCAAACAATCGTATCATTACCGCACGGCACAAGCTGATTGGTCACTGCTGATCCTGCAGCCAATGAGACTACTTGCTCAACATTTAAATAGTTGGTTCATTGTTTGCTGTAAGGCAGTGTCACACACTCTTAGAAAAACAGGTTCATTGGGGTTCTATATATGAAGCATAGGGTTCATGAATCAACTCCAAAGAACCTTTTATGCTAGAAAGGTTCTATAATGACAAGAAAGAACCCTTTTGGCACAAAGGTTCTTCATAGGCTATTATTCATTCATATATTACATTATTCTGCAACATTTTGTAGTTGTAATTAAATGATTGTTTATTGCTGATTTTTGGAGAAGAAAATCTGAAATGGCACTCTTCATGTGATATTGATTAACTACATAAAATTATATAAATATATACATTTTCTAATGCATTCATTCACAAATACATTTTAGGGTCTTGATTTTTCCTGGTTATTAAGAACCCTAAAGGGTTCTTATTGTTGAACCCTTAAAAAGGGTTCTGTATAGAATAGCACTGAACCTTTCCTTCTAAGAGTGCACAATCACAATCTGCAACTCTACCTGCGTAGATCTAGATCTGCTGGGATTTATGTATGTCTATTTATGCAGCAGCATCATGTCATACAGTACATGCTCACAGAAGCGTGTCTGCGCATCTATTAGCAGTAACTGCAGCAACAGCAACAGATTAACTTTAATGCCAGTTCACTTTTGTATAATAGATGTTATGGCAAAACTAGTGAATAACAATAGATTTGAAAAGACAGCATTACCACTGGGATCTGTCAAGATTCTTTTGAAGGTGAAATTCCATATCCTGATTCTGTATCCTGTAAAGTATTTTCATAAATTATTTAAATGTGTACAATTAAGCTACAAGTTGCTGTAATAATTGGTAGATCATGGTGCTAGCAACACCAATGTCACATGTTTGACACTCTTACAAAAAAAATTATGATACATTAATTGCACTTTTAGACCCTTTTAGGTGTGAGCCAAATGTATAAATATAAAGGCTGCTAACTGAATTTGTTTTTTAGATGCATTATGCAAATGTATACTGATTCAGCATTTTCACTGCTCACTCCATCTCGTTGTCTTCATGCATTAAATTTTTTCAAACGTTGCAAAAGAAACTGAGCTAAAGGACATGTGATCCAGGTAGCGTGTAGGTGTGGCTCTGCTGTGCTTCTCAATAGGGTGCACTGACAGTAATGATAGGGGTCCTTTTAAAGCACCCTAACATGAGTGACGCCGGTACACACCTCCGTAACCAAAAAGCCAGCCACATCTGTCACCAGAACCTGTTGGAGCTCCCTAATTATCACACTAATTATCTGAGAAGGTGTATGATTACAATCACCTCCTGGAAAAAATGAACACAGGCTGGGATGCTGCTGTCTTCTCTGTTATAAAGAAGACAATGTGTTAAATGTATGTCATAATTAAGCTGCCAAACTTCATTATACAGGATTACACTTTATCTGCTGATAGGCTGTAAATGCATTTACATCTTAAGTCATTGTTAGAATAATGTTGCGCTTTGTTTAAGCTTATCATCCTTATGTAAGTGCTGTGAATAAACTTTTAAAGAGCATGTGAGGGGACTTTAAATGTATTTATTATATTTCATTGCATTTTGAAACATATGTTGTCCTATTTGTAATTGTGCAAATGAATTTGTACACAAATACTAATTTTTGCATGTTTGCATAAACACATTAAAAGGGATAGTTCACCCAAAACTGAAAATTAGCCTATGATTTACTCTCCTTGAAGCCATCCCAGGTGTGTCTAATACAATCAGAGTTACATTAAAAAAATGTCCTGGCACTTCCAAGCTTTATAGTGCGTCAAGTTCACGGCCATTCACTCTCATTATCAAGCTTGGGAGAGCCAGAATATTTTTAATATAACTCCAACTGTATTCGTCTGAAAGAAGAATGTCATATACACATATGGCTTCAGGGGGTGAGTAAATCATGGGCTAATTTTAATTTTATCCAATATTTTAAGCGAACTTCAGAGACAAACTTTTAAAAATCCTTTTAGGTTAATGACATTGATTTTATTGTATTTAATCAAAAAGTCATTATAAGAGTTTCATTCTGTTCTGTGACTTATAATTCAGACCTTAAATTGTAAAATTTAGACTAAACGTTAACATTTTCCGATATAAAAAAATAGGTTATAATAATAACTAGCTTACAAAAATAACTAAAATTTGTAACAAATTATTCAGACTGTTATATATATATATATATATGTGTGTGTGTGTGTATAATACAGTAAATATAATTTATTACATCTACTGTATTATATAATTTAATATCCCTCCAAAAAGTAATTCAGGGGACCTCTTACTAAAACTTAAATAAATACATGGCAGCAAGTTAAAGATTTATTGATTTAGTTGCAAACATTAGTTGCAAACAACCTTTTTAGTTGCAAACATTATTTTGTTGAGTTCTATTGACATAATAATGTTGATCATTACATTTAATATTGTGCCTAAGTGTACTTTAAACTCAAATTTCTGCTTTGATAGAATTTTTTTTTTTTTAAAGAGTTGTTGTAACTTAATGAAATTGTCTTGATAACTATTAAAATTCGGTATAGTGGATTTATATTTCCCAGCATGCTTTGCATAGATAAAGAGATAAAGAGAATGGATAAAGAGAGAAAAAAATAGAAATTAAGTGTTATTTTTTTTTTTTAGTAAAGAGAAAGACCTGTTAGCGTTCAACACCATTATGTTTGACAAGTTGAAGTTTTTGTGGTTACCATTGTTCTGAAGAGTATAGAAGTATTAGAAGTATACATGAAGGTAAACACTAAGCAATGACTGTGCTAATAAAGTGACAAGTAATATCTTATTTGTTCAATAAATACAAATGCTAAGTTACATTTAGCATGTGCTATGATAGCAGTGGATTTTAAATTAAACAGATTAATTAGTTCCAGGACTACGACTCAAATAGTAGGAGCGACTTCATTTTTTGAGTAATCAACTTAAAATATGTGTATGTGTTATAAAACTGTAAGTGGTATATGCTGCATATATAGAGAGGTCAGTAATTCTACATTTTAGCATATTTACAAATGTAAAAGTCATGTATGAGATTAAGCAAATTTAAAGGAGAGATTTCATTGCAAATGTATTTTTGGGATATGGTGGACAGGGCCAAATCCTTTGATTCAACACAATAGACTTCCCTGTACACATGGCAATCCTATATGTTTTTCCCCAACATTACATCCTACACAAAATATGCCACAAATGCGCAGAGATTTCCCTGCCTTCCTCCAAAAGTCCCTCAGTACACCCAACAGGGATCATCTTACCATGAGAACCAGGCCTTATACAGCCTCAACCTCTGACGCATCGCGGCCCTCACCATCCATGCATTTCCTTTACAAAAACCTTCTAAAAGATGAAGGTGATCATATATGAGACTCTAAATCAAACCTTGTGAAGGTTGTGCCCTTGAAGTAAAGGTTTCTTACCAATTTTCCATTAAATCCATCTGATTATTATTACTAGATCTAGGTTATTGTAATATGTATTCAGTGCTGCTGGTGTATAAAAGTAATATAGATGAGACTACATCCCCCGGGAATTCTTGGGAGATGGTGAGAAATGTCTTATCGGCAGTGCAATTATCTAAAAGTGACGTTTCAGCCTATTGCAGTTCCTGAATTACAACGATTAATGATGCATTCGATGTGATCCTTTCAAATAAATATAAAAAAAAAATTAAGCAGTAAAAAAATTTTTACACATGGAAAGTTCCCTGTCATGGAGAGTCACTGGAAATGGAAAATGTGAGTTGGACCTTGCAGGCTGAAGAAGGGTGGAAGTGTGCAGGACGAGAGGGTGGGGTTGCCTCAGGATCGCTCACATGCTTTTGCTGTTGGAGTGTGGAAACTTCAAAGAACTCTGTGGCTGAAGTGGGAAAGAAAAAAATTGAGTTTTTGGAACTAGGCAACATGCCCTTAGACTAAGCAGTTGTCGCAAAAAGGAGAAATCCTCAGGTTTTTACATGAACTCAGTAAAGTCACACCTCTCACCCCTTTTCCGACAAAATTAAATTCTTATACCAGAGAATGAGAACAGAATGATGACATCATTTACAGTTACTACATAACCTGCACAGCAAGAAATAACATGAATTAGAAATTTTGAAAATCCAATGTTTTATATAAAGTCATGTATGTCGATATAAGCTTAGCATCTCAACTGCTTGATTGCTTGTGTTGTCGCAAAATGTAAACTATATTATCACATAATCTGCTAAATGCATGCAATAAATCTGCTATAAGGCATGGAGAATTGGAGATATTAAGATATTATAAACATTAATATAATGATTTTCTATAAAGCTGCTTTGAATCATCAGTGTATTATGAAAAAGTGCTATATAAAAAATTAAATGTGATTAGGTCACGGAATATCAGAAAATGTCAAAAATCAAGTGGTTTAAACCAACTTTTATTGGACATTAATAAATACGTTAAGCCTATCTCCAAAGCTAAACATAACCACTTATAAAAAATTGAATGAAACATAATGCTGTCCAAATGAAATACATACAAATACTCACTAGGTCACGTTGTTAAAATACATTAGTTAGGATTAGGGAAAGGTTTAGGGTATAAAATATACAGTTTGTACAGTATAAAAAAAAAAATATATGGAAAGTGCCTATAAAACATGGAAACCCACTTATTATAAGTGTGACTTACTGCAACATAAGGTCTCATTTGTTTACATTAGTTACTGCATTAACTAACACAAACAATAAACAAAATATTCTTACAGTTTTTATGAACCTTCGTTAATGTCATGTTAATAAAAAAATCATGTTCATGTTAGTTCATAGTGCGTCATCTAATGTTAACAGATATAACTTTTCAAACATCAACTAAGATTAATAAATACTGTAGACGTATTGTTCATTGTTAATAATGTAGTTAACAAATGTAAAGTTTTACTGAAATAGAATTATAGCAATCAATTAGTACATTTTACAAGTACATTTTATATATTTGGTGGAAAAGTCACATATGACACCTGATATGTGACTCTTGAGTATCAACAGAGGCCACAAAAGCCACTGAAAGGACGATCGTTGTCAAATATCAAAGCTTCAAGAGAGGAACGACCTGCCACCTTGTGCAAAGTACTATCCCGCTGTTTTATGTCGAGAACAAGAGGTCCTAAAAAAAAAATCCTGGCAGATTCTCGTGCATGTCACAGAATCCAAACTGCGAGAAGTGGGGGAGGTTTACTGCCGGCGTCTGCCAAGTGCTTTAGTCCAAAGTACATACAACGAAATGACTAATTCCCTCTATTATTTCATAGTTACAGTCCATGAGAATTTATTCTACTGTTTGTGTCAGCAGAACTAAATACTAATTAGTTTTGTTAGCCAAAATCTTTATGTTTGCACTTTTACTTCTAATACACAAAAGTAGTGACCACAAAGCTATAGGTCAGAGGAATTCAGACCGAAAGGTCAAGCATCTGGGCGAACAGTGTTAAATTACTGCCCTCAAATATCAGGTACGTGAATGATTGGTGAAAATGAACAACAGTTTAAATTCTCACTCACTATCTCTGCAATGTGGCTTTAAGTTAATATATGCAAAACCCGTTCTTTCACAGGAGATCTCGCAACCTTAAACGCCGTCTGCCTTCTTTGAAGCCGCTCTCTTCTTATGATCAAAGAACACATATCACTGCCAGAATGTCTTGTTGTAGATGAGGGTACAGACACCTGCTTTATGGCTCTCGACGGAAATTACTGCCATCCCTTCCTACGTTACACGTCTCTGACTCTTATATTATTCGCATGTTCTTGTCTCAAAATAAGCCTTTCCTTGCCAAGCTGTTCCTTGGAGGAAATGAACTGGATCATCACTTTTTTTTATAGGATCAAAAATAGTCATTATATTTCTATGTACAATAGCACAAATTTTATATGAGACAAATGTTTGGCCTTCCTCTCACTTCCTCTTCCTTTAACTTTTTTTATTGTTTGGATGCAATAGAATGATATATGACCGGTTTAATACATCTGACTGGTGTGTGTGAACGGTTTTGCTTACTAGTGTTCAAATGGTGAATTGTGTGTTAGCTGGTTGTGAGACAACAGGTAGCAGTGCTTTGAACATCCTATTGTAAAATGATACATTAAATGCTGGGTTGTTTCAACCCAAATTTGGGTCAAATATGGACAAACCCAAATGTTGGGTTAAATATGTAATTTAAAGTTTAACACAACTTTAACTTTCAACTGTTAATTTTTTAATTACACTTTTAACCCAACATTTAGGTTTGTCCATATTTGACCAAAATTTGAGTTGAAACAACCCAGAATTTCTTGGAGTGTAAAGTGTCCATTGTATGCACACTTCAGAATCTCACCGGAAGAAGTAATCAAGGTACTTTTTGTCACATATACTGTCCTACTATTTATATCCACTCTTTGAAGCCAATTTTTGGGAAAATATGGACAAACCCAAATATTGGGTTAAAAATGTAATTTCAAATTTTAGCCCAACTTTCACTTTCAACTGTTTTTTTTTAATCCAACATTTGGGTTTGTCCATATTTGACCCAATTTGGGTTGAAACAACCCAGCATTTTTTATTGGAAAAACTGATTTTAAACAGATTAATCAAAAGTAAACTGCAGTTCACATGCAGTTCAATAGCAATTTACCCTTTTGACTTGCTGAAAAAATACTTAAATCAACAAATTTACTTGAGAAGCAACACTGCATAAAACATTAATACTTGTTTTTAAACACTGTAAAAAAATATTGTTGGTTTAACTTAAAAAATTAAGTAACCTGGTTGCCTTAAAATGTTAAGTTGATTGAACTGAAAAAAGTGAGTTAATGCAATGAAGGAGATTGATTTAATCATCAGAAACTCAAAATAATAAGTTATCTGAACTAAATAAATTATTTAAGTTGATTTGCCAAAAGAAAAAATGTGATAACAAATCTTGAATATATATATATATATATATATATTACAGTATAGACATTTTGTGAGATCATAGAAGAAGCCTGGATTAATGGCTGCTGAAAATTCAGCTTTAAAATGACATTAAAAAATATTAGAAAACAGTTATTTTAAATTGTAATAATATTTCATAAAATTACTGTTTTACTGTATTCTTGATCAAATAAATGCAGCTTTGGTGAGCATAAGAGACTTCTTTCAAAAACATTAAAAAATACTACCAATCCGAAAGTTGAGCAGGAGTGTACTTCGTTTGAGAAATTAATTAATTTCTTTTCAAAAATGACAAATGAGAAAATATAGCCCACTAAACCCATCGTTAAAAAGTTAACAACAAATTCATAATGTGAATTTTTAAATATGTACGTCATTCTGGCTGTAATGAAGTGCAAGAGGAAAGAGATGTGAGGGAAAACGTGTGAGGAAACTTTCCAGGAACTCAGGCAGGTAAAACAGGAACAGAACATGACATGAAACCTAAACTGAATATTCACAGTACATGCGATAGGCTGTAAGTTTACCACTATAACCAATATGAACAAATGCTGTATAGGTATAGTTCATTGATAGTTCATGACACCTAATACATTAACTAACATTAAACCTTATTGTAAACTGTTACTGAAAAACCTTAAGATGTACTGTACTTTGACATTCCCAGCCGATTCACATCATAGAGAAATATCTGCTGTGCACTCAACCATGGCCAACATCAAAACTCCAAGCGTACAGAAACAAAGGTCACTGCTTCAAAATGACACAATCCAGTTCTATTGGAGGGCTTACGTAACAATTATCAGAAAAAAAGAGGCATGTTTCCACATGGTCTTTTGGTTATATAATATCATCTAAATAAATGTAGGCCTAAGCTGCCCCTCAGCATTTATCCAATCAGGTATCAGGATCTAATTTTATAAATCACTCAAACATCTATTAAATGAGTTTAATCGCATCAAGTCTACACTGTGACATTTGAGTGTATCTCAGACCGGTGTTTGATACATCTCACTCTCACAGTCTCAAACTACAAGTCCTTGCTGCTCAAGTGTGGACAGGACGGGTGTGCGTCCGTGTCCATGTCCGGGGACTGGGCTGGCCACACTGCTACTCTTTTCCTGTTTGACAGGACTGACATTCCGGAGAGGCGTCACACATAGGCTTCCTTTTTATGCCGCTGTGTGAGAATGTTTTGTACTCAGACTCATTCTAATACCGGTAGTCACCAGGCGTCATCGGGAAAGGGACATGTGTGGGTTCCGTCCAACCAAAAGTTGTAAGCAAGGGATAATGTACACCCATAATACAAAGTAATATACACTGTCAGGCCAGAACAAAGTTAAAAAAAGTGAAATGCCTAACAGACTAAAATCGGAACATTATTGCAGTGATTATTATGTTTCTAAAATGTTTTATGTTTGGCAACCGTGTGCAACTTTAAATTTCTTAAAGGGATAGTTCACTTTGAAATTAATGTTTGATATGTTTTAGTTCACCTCAAGGGCATCCAAGATGTAGGTGTCTTTGTTTTTCTACAGAATTTTCAATTTTGACATTTTTAGGTCAAACCGTTCTTGTCTGCCAGTCATATAATGGAGGTCTATGGGGTCCACCTCAAAGAGCATGCACAGAGAAGTCCAAATTAAACATGATTTAATGAATGGCAAATGTAAGTACACATTGATGGCCTAAGACACAAAACGAGCGGCTTGTGTGAGAAAATGAACAGTATTTATTTTGTTTTTACCTCATGTAACCACAGCCACATCCAAGTGATCTGAGGGCGTGGACGCTTTGGTCTGCGCAAGCCCCGGAAGTGATCTCTCGTGCGTGTACGTCACTCATTGTTTACACAGAGATTTCGGAAGCGTTACCTTTCACTGTGAAGATCTAAACATATTTAGATATACAGGAAATCGCAATGGAAGAGGATTTCGATATATCAACAGACAACGTAGATTTTTTTTTCTGGCCTCAGATACCCGGGTTGAGCAGTCATTTTCCATTGCATCCATTGACAACGGTAATTACCAGGATATAACTGACCTCGAAATGTCCTGACTGACCAATCAGAATCAAGCATCTCAGAGAGCTGTATAACAATGCTCTTCAGTTTCCACAAAAGAACCATGCCGAGAAGCAAATAAGCAAAAACATGTAAGCACAACCATTTAATTTCTTTATTTTTCTATTTCTTTGAAGCATCCTGAAGAAGAACAAAATGCTTCCAGTGAATCAGAGATGCATCAGGTCTGTCGAAGCCCTCTGTGTGCATGTAATGTCTTTAGGGGAGAGCTCTTTGAAGCCTGGAGCTCCGCGGCAATCCCCGATGGCCTCATCTTTGTTTCTGCGCCTCCCCGGCGTTGGCGCAAAGCGCAGGGCAAGAGGGAGCCCCACTTGGCACAGGAGGATGAAACGCGGCAGCCTGTCGGCGCTCGAGCCTGCCCCACTAACTGAGTTTTTAATAAATAATGAGGCGCGGTATAAATAAACTACGAAGCTCTGCTACTGCCGAAGGGCTGCAAGATACCAAGGTAACAGCACAGAGAGAGATAAATAAGTAAACAGAAACTCGTTATCACTCGTTGGTGTTTCTATGTTTGTCAAACACACACGCATTAACCGACACCTCAGATTGGGCTAGATTAGTTTTTTTTAGATTTATTTTTTGTTGTTGTTTGGGAAAACAGAGAGAGCGAAAAATGGAGGATTTTAATTACCATGTCAGAATCACAGCAGCAGAAGTTCCTCGAAGTAGGGGGTCGCGTCTATGTTGCTTCAAATGAGCTGGAATTTAGGTGTAATATGGCAGTACTTCAAAGTGGCACTTTTAAAGCATATTATTTGGGGTATTATATCATTTATATACAACAATAATAATACATAATAGTTTAAAATGATATATAAAATGTAAATTTGCACAATTTACATTTATCTAGATGTATATATACAGATATATTCCCTGTTCTAGAACATTTGATGATCAAGAAAAGTCATAAATAAATAATTAAATAAAAAAGTGACCTTTTAGAGAAAGCCCAGTAGATGCATCATGTTCTGATATCTGTGCTCCTTTCTCAGCACCCCTGCATCACACACACCTATGGGTGATACATCACCACCAAACTCTACTGACAGCAGACGGAGGGAGAAAATAGGTCTCCAACAACCAAACAACTCAACATCACAATGGATTCATTCTCAAGAAGCTCTTTTACGCAACCCAATATTAAGGTTATATATTCCTTAATCTTTGTCCCACTCATATGAACTTGCAGCCAGGTTGCATAACATGCTATTAACATGTGTTATGCCTGTTTTTTTTCTGCTCCAGTTGAGATGCTGCAAGTGAATAACCTACAAGCTCATGTTCAAAGGTCAGTTATGGCTGGAAGTGCGTCAAAGTGACGAGTTCTACTTTTGTGGAATTAATACCAAAACAAATATAGAGAAAATGATATAAAGACAAACATAAGCAGCTTGTTTTAAAACAGGTCAATTTTACTTCTTACTTTACTTATTTTACAACAGATGATTGGTTTGATAGACAGACACGATAGATAGACAGACAGAAAGTTGATGATAGATAGATAGATAGATAGATAGATAGATAGATAGATAGACAGACAGACAGACAGACAGACAGACAGACAGACAGAACGACAATAGACAGATAGACAGAAAGACAATAGATGATAGACAGACAGACAGACAGACAGACAGAAGATAGATAGATAGATAGATAGATAGATAGATAGATAGATAGATAGATAGATAGATAGATAGATAGATAGATAGATAGATAGATAGACAGACAGACAGACAGACAGACAGACAGAACGACAATAGACAGATAGACAGAAAGACAATAGATGATAGACAGACAGACAGACAGACAGACAGAAGATAGATAGATAGATAGATAGATAGATAGATAGATAGATAGATAGATAGATAGATAGATAGATAGATAGATAGATAGATAGATAGATAGATAGATAGATAGATAGATAGATAGACAATAGATAGACAATAGATAGATAGATAGAAAGACAATAGATAGATAGACAGACAGACCGATAGACAGAAAGACAATAGATGATAGACAGACAGACAGAAGATAGATAGATAGATAGATAGATAGATAGATAGATAGATAGATAGATAGATAGATAGATAGATAGATAGATAGATAGATAGATAGATAGATAGATAGATAGATAGACAATAGATAGATAGATAGAAAGACAATAGATAGATAGACAGACAGACCGATAGACAGAAAGACAATAGATGATAGACAGACAGACAGACAGAAGATAGATAGATAGATAGATAGATAGATAGATAGATAGATAGATAGATAGATAGATAGATAGATAGATAGATAGATAGATAGATAGATAGATAGATAGATAGATAGACAGACAGACAGACAGACAGACAGACAGACAGACAGACAGACAGACAGACAGACAGAACGACAATAGACAGATAGACAGAAAGACAATAGATGATAGACAGACAGACAGACAGACAGAAGATAGATAGATAGATAGATAGATAGATAGATAGATAGATAGATAGATAGATAGATAGATAGATAGATAGATAGATAGATAGATAGATAGATAGATAGATAGACAATAGATAGACAATAGATAGATAGATAGAAAGACAATAGATAGATAGACAGACAGACCGATAGACAGAAAGACAATAGATGATAGACAGACAGACAGAAGATAGATAGATAGATAGATAGATAGATAGATAGATAGATAGATAGATAGATAGATAGATAGATAGATAGATAGATAGATAGATAGATAGATAGATAGATAGATAGATAGATAGATAGATAGACAATAGATAGACAATAGATAGATAGATAGAAAGACAATAGATAGATAGACAGACAGACCGATAGACAGAAAGACAATAGATGATAGACAGACAGACAGACAGAAGATAGATAGATAGATAGATAGATAGATAGATAGATAGATAGATAGATAGATAGATAGATAGATAGATAGATAGATAGATAGATAGATAGATAGATAGATAGATAGATAGATAGATAGATAGATAGATAATATAGTTTGACAGATAAAGATAAATTGTCAATGAGAAAATAGTAAATAAAATAAATTATAATTTCATGTGGAGCAATTAAAAGCATTTGGAGCTAATAGATAGAATATACAAACACATCTTTAATATAGCTGTATGTCACTGAAGTAAGTTCATAATGTTGGCTTTAATGACAGAATACACAATTATGCAATGCTGTTGTATGGTTTATGTGATGATCATTGGATTTAGCAAGCTCCGTTAGAACCAAATGAGGTGTTTACTTTAATTATTCATTAAACTTGTCAGATGCAGAGAGATAGACAGCTTCAATGAATCTCCAGATCTCAGAGAAGTAGCAAGCAGATTTAGGGTAAGAACTGGAGTGTTTCAGTGCATAAGACTCATATACTGGACAAGAGATGAAGAGACAGGCAGGGGCTGATAAAAAAACAACAGAGGTCAGAGGAGAGATAATAGATGGCAAATGAGAACCAGTGTAAGGGATCTGGGACAAGCAAAGGATGAAAAATCATGAAAGGATGATAAAAAGAATGAATGAAAAGCTGGCTGGGTGAAAGCCTCTTTAAATGTTCTCCATTTCATCAAAGTGACTGTTGGAGGCACTTAACAGCTTTCATATTAAAATGATTAAGCACCTTTTGAAGCAGTGAGGAGAGGAACGGGCATCGCTCTGAGTGAGGGGACCTCAGAGACTAGATCTGAATGATGTCTGAATGTCATAACAGACGTCACCAACAGAACTGCAGATACACACAAACCAATCATCTGTTACACAGACTCACATAAAGCTATAGGTAATCAAGATGACAGAAAGAACATGATTTTCTCCACAAAATAAGAGGGCAAACTACATTTAGACTTGAATTTTGGGCAAAAACTTGAATAAAAAAATGGCAGCTGGATGATTTATTGTTCTAAAGTCATTCCTGTATTTCAGACATAAAAATACCTCAATTAGAGATCTCAATTAGTTAAGGTGACAACTTTTAATATGAACATGTGAAAATACACTAAACACCACATATGTTACCCTCCCTCTTAAATAACTTTTAAAATTAAATTTAAAATAACTCTTATAAAATAACTTTAATTTTTTTTATTGTAATACATTTTAAAATGTCATTTATTTCTGTGATGCAAAGATGATTTTTTTTAATCAATGAAGTGTCACATGAGCCTTCAGAGATTTGTGACAGACGTAGCAAGTTCAATCAGCAACCAATCACAAAGAGCGCCATCTCCAGAGTACTGATGACGCACACCTGATTCCAGTCATTCATCAACCCCAGCATTTAAGCACACGCCTCGAGCTCCATTATTGTCTGGTCTCGTTTGAGTAAAGACTACTTTCCTATGTTACAGATTATTGGAAGTTATATCACTTATACGTTCCCGGTCTCCTAAGTCTCCCCAGTCATCTCGTGGAGTGTTTCCTGGTTCTTCGTTGTCTACCAATGCTATCCCTATCAATCCAAAGTGTGTGCTCACCACTTCCATCTATCATCTGCTGCTTCACGTCTGTTAAGGATTACTCTTTCAGAAGTTTCCAATAAATCACCAAATATCACTCTAATCATCTGTCTGTCATTCCAAAACAAGACCATTCTAATATACTGATTTGGTGAAACATTATTATCAATTTTGAAATGTTGAAAACAGTTGTGCTGCTAACTATTTGTGGAAACTGTGATTCTTTAATGAATAGAAGGTTCAAAAGAGCAGCATTAATTTGAAATACATTGTTTATATCTTTACTGTCACTTTTGATCAATGTAATATAACCCTGCTGACTAAAAGTATTAATTTCTTTACAAAAAAATGTATTGACTCCAAACATCTGAGGGATGTTGCATATTTAATACATTATTCTAAACAAGTATGATTATTGAGGTTGATGACACTATTTATTACTATAAAAATATGAATAATATTAATAATCTATCAGTTGATGATTTATACGGTTATAAATATGAAATATAGCTGCAAGCAGCCATTACCGGGGCCAAGCGCAAGAAGCGGCAACATATGCCAAAATGGCAAGGAGTGGCAGACCAACTGCAGCAAGGAGCAATTAAGGGCATTTTGAGAGAACTTTGGGCAAATGGCTAAGAAAATCACATAAACATTAACTTATAAGTTGATTTAATGGGTTATCACTTTCGAAAAGTAGGTGGCGCAGTTACGAAATAGATGTGATGTGGTCAGAGTGAGGTGACAATGACACATGCAAAGTTTGGTGTCAAAATGTGAAGGCATTGCAGAGATAAAGCCTAAATAGTAATTTTGGCAGCATGCCTACATTTTGATGCTGTGGTATACGAAAACGGTTTTGTCTATCATCGTGCAATTCATAACTTTTAGTCGGCACAGTCTGGAGATGATACGATTCAATTTTCGTGAAAATTGGACAAACGGTCTAGGAGGAGTTCGAAAAAGAAGGTTTTTCAAAGAAATAAAGATGGCGAACAGGAAGTTTGTCTGATTATGGAAAACCTGATATCTATGTTTTCGGCATAACAGAAGGAATCTATTAAGATCAGTTTCATTGCAATAGGCAAATTTATTCAAAAGTTATTAGCGTTCTCAGAAATTAATTATAACTTTTGACCAACAGGTGGCGCTGTCTCAAAATCTTTTGAGTACCTTCAGGGCATGCTGCTTATGGCACACACTGAGTTTTGTAATATTACACCAATGCATTTGTTTAGTATAGCATTTTAATTCACAAAACTCTATTGAAGTCAATGGGAATTTCACGTTTTGTTCTATTATAGCGCCACCAAGAGGCTCAGTCCCACAATTTTTTTTATGTGTCCTCAGAGTGACCCCATACATATGTGTGTCAATTTTGGTGCAAATATCTCAATTCACTTCCGAGTTATAAACATTTATATGAAAAAACACGTAAAAAATGACTGACACATGACTTTGTTTGAATTTTACTACCCCTTACTATCAATATTTTCGCATTTGGGCATTAGCGTATATTTAACAAGCTATGATTCCGTGTTTCTGGCGGTGGTTTCGTCTCGATCGGAACAGCGGTTTTGAAGATATCGCCAAGTGTTTTTTTCGCGCTAAATCGCTACGCTACGCCATCCGTGAGACGAAACCCGACATATTTGGTATCGTTGGACTCGGCAACGATTCAGGACCTCAAAAATATGACTCCCGTGAAAATAAGTGTACCACACCCAAAGTTATAAGCGTTTGAATAAAACAATTCACCACTAGGTGGCGCTGTTTCGAAACTTCTCAGGCTCCTTCAGGGCATCGTACTGATGACCCATAACGAGTTTCGTAACAATTCGTTCATGCGTTCAAAAAATACAGCATTTTAGCACATAATTCAAAATGGCCGACAGCCAAAATGGCCGATCTGGGAAAATTGGATATCGGTCGACTCGGCATGACGCCCTGAATCTAACAAGACCAAGTTTTTGATTTTTGGAGAAACCGTTTAGAAGTTATGAGCGAAAATAGCCATTTTTCATATCTCCGGACCACTAGGTGGCGCTGCGCCGAAACGCTGCATGTAGCCTCAAGTCATGCTTGTGATTACATGTACCAAGTTTGGTCTTAATAGGACGAAGCGTTGCGGAGATAAAGCCTTCCGTCTGTTTTCGCAAGCGTTATGTAAAATTAGTTTGTGCGTTTATCGAAAACGGTTATTCGAATTATCTTGAATTCCATAACTTTTTGTCAGCACTGCCTGTAGATGATCTGGTGCGATTTTGGTGAAAATCGGACAAACGGTCTAGGACGAGTTCGCAAAAGTACATTTTTTGGAAAATTCAAAATGGCGGCCATGTTTTTATGACGGAAAATGACGTCATAGGTCGCGATCGAATCGGCATGAGCTCAGGAATAAGAGGAAAAAAGAATTTTGTTGATAGGTCTTACGGTTCAAAAGTTATTAGCATAATAAAAGTGAAACTTTGGACAGTTGGTGGCGCTAGAGGGAATGAGTTAGAGACACCAAAATTGGTGTATTTAAAGATGGGACTGTCCTCTATCAGAATGTCAAACCAAAACAACTTTCCCGCAAACCGGTCTATGGGCTGCCATAGACGCCCAGTCGGAAGAAGAATAATAATAATAATAATAATAATAATAATAAGAACCGGCACAGATACAATAGGTGCCTCCGCACCTTCGGTGCTTGGCCCCTAATAATTAAAACTACGGGAAAAAAATTATAAATGTTAGCCTGATTATGTTTATTACCTAGCAATGTATTTTTATGCTGAAATGTAATAAAATAATGGCTTTAAAAACATCTATCACTCGTTAAAATTAAGTGAGTTGGCTCACGCGATTCAAGTTTCGCGCTTCAGGACTTCAATTAAAAGAACACACAGTAGTGAGCATTGATGCTACCTAGCTTTCACAGTGCATTGTGGGACTTTTTAGGGAGCGTTTCAGTGGACTGGAAGGTTTCTGCGATTGAAACAGCCCTTAAAACGGCCGACTGAACAAGGGAGATGCTTGAGACGCCCCCTCTGTTTCTTTTCCTGTTTCATTGGCTCCTATCTTCCCACTCTTCTATAATTTTTGATTGTCTAGTTAATCATCTTGTTTAGTCTCAGAGTATTTAACCACTCTGTTTAGGTATGCGTCTTCAATATTAAGGTTGGTTTTTGTGGTTACTAAACTAAAAGTGTTTAGTTTAGTTGATTTAGTTGAAAACGATTTCTTTTTTTTTTTTTGCTTCATTGTGGAACCACAATGTATCATACCACAATGCATAATGACCTTCGACAAAGTTGTTAGAAGAGCCTAACACATTAATCAACAGAAAATGTATGATCTGAACATGTACTTCACAAATAAAGCTGTAGAACATTAAACTGCAGTAGAAATGAGACCAGCGGTCCTCAATCACTCCAGTCAAGAGCTGCCAGCATCAGCCCTCACTCTCCTCTCTCACGGGCCTGTATTGTTCAGTATAACTCCAAACAGATGGTCCACAGGCTGGAAACAGGTGAGACCTCTCAGCCAGAGCATCTATAGAGTCAAGAGCAAGTCTTAGACGTAACCGCCTCATTCCTTTCAACAGCACAGCAGTTCATTTTTATCCCTGATGCCTGAAAACAGCCATTGCTCATGCAATTCAAGATTTGAAATCGATAAGATTTGTAGATCGATCACAGTACAAAGCGCTATATTGTATCCAAACTGGGATATTCAAGATATCCCTGCTGTAAAAGCAACAGAAAGTATCGATCAGCTAATCATTAAGTGAATTTTACGTTATGGAATCATTCAACGTAAAATGCAGTAAACAGATGCTGGGACAATCTGCGCTACTTTTTCTCCCTGGCCCCAGGGGAATGTTGTCACATGATCTGTGACTAAAGAGAATATAAAAGGGATTGTGACCTCCAGAGAGGGCAAACTAGTTTGGGTCCTTGCAACAAGAGAGTGCATTGAAACGCAGTCAGAGGTGCCATTAGTCAGACTTATCTTCCTGTTCTTTCGCTTGCATGTCTCCTGGTGCACGTTTTAGCGGGAGATATCTGGTCAAATTCTTGGACTTCTTAACCTCTTGACCTCGTCTTTTGAATCTGAATGCTGACGCCGGACAAAGCTCAGCTTCTCAAACAGCAAGTGACAATAAAAACAAAGCTCTTGGAAAACATCACCAGAGTGCAGATTATCACTTGTTTTGTCTTTAACACACTTAAAAGAAGGTATACTATTGTTAGATGCTTAATTACTAAATAGTAAAAAAAAATGGAGATGATAAATACACTACAAGTTTAACAGATTGCTGACATGTTCTCCAGACTGAGACCTTGCCCATGGCAGCAGTGTAGTGTCGTAACCCTATGCGTACTTCACACAGGAAAGTTGTTCTGTACTCGAAAGTAACGACGTACAGCAAAGCAGCTGGCATTAAATTTGGCTCCATATGTCTAACTAGTGGCCCGTGTCCCAGTTTTACTCGAGCATAAGGCTGCAGTTCTGCTGCAACTGTGTATCGGAGGATTGAGTCTTTGTGGAGATTTTATCCTAACGCTGACTGTAAACAGAGCAAATGAGTTTCGCCACGTTTAAATGCAGAAACGCACTCCACCGATGAGACCGTCTGCTAAATGAAATGAGAACCGCAACATGTTTGCACTTTCTGCTTTATCTAATTCTATAGATGGAGAGATGAAACTCTCTTAGGAATAAAGGTTCAGAGCAAGGCGAGCATTTGTGCTTATAAAACTTTTTTTATTTAATTTTTTCGCTAGATAAGACCTTTATTCATCGTATGGTGTCGTTTAAAGCACAGAAACTATCATTTGAACCTTAAAACGGCTGGGGTCCACTGAAGTCCATTATATGGAGAAAAATCATGTAATGTTTTCATCAAAAACCTTAATTTCTTTTCAACTGAAGAAAGAAAGACATGGACATCTTGGATGGGAGCAAAAGTTTTTTTTTTTTAAACAGCCAAAATATACATGATGGCCCAACGCATTCTCATCCTTTAACGTCATATAGAACGCTATATGACAAAACGGCGCTATACGCACATGGCACCCGTTATCGTTAATATAACATGTGCTGTGATGGCTAAGTTTAGGTGTGGGGTAGGGTGTACGTGTCATATTCACGCTAAAGGATTTATAACGTCTTGGGTTCGCGTGTTATATTAACGATAAAGGGTGCCATGTGCGTAGTATAGCGCCGTTTTTGCATATAGCGTTCTATATGACGTTAAAGGATGAGAACGGGCTGGATGGCCATATATCAGTTGTTGTCCATGCATCCTAATGTGACCTGCGATTCTACAGGCCATGTAAAAAAAGGACGAAAACTGTCTGAAACGCTCATAAAGGCATTTCAAAGTGTTTCTAAAAAGGTTCTCCAAAAACATCAGGCAGTAAAACCCTTTTTAGTCTTTTTTAGCAAGAGCGTGTCATTTATTCTCTCTCTTTCTCACCCTACTTTTTTTTTTTGCAGATTGAGAAACACATACTTAATGCTTTCTACAGCGCTGCTAACAAAAGCTCAACACGTCTGCAGCTCTGTGGATGTTCCACAGCAGATCTGCCAGTCTTGAGGCGATGTGAGGATCCTCTAACGTACCTTATTAATTCTCTGTTCTTATCTCCTGAAGCTGGCTATCATTACAGCTCTATATATAGAGTCTCAGTGGTACTACGGGAAGATGCACACACACATTAACATTAATGGCTCTGGGCTTTTCTCTGCTCAGGCGTAATGTACAAGTCGACAGCACACAAAGATACAGTAGCTACACACAGATAACACAAAAGGCACGATGCACTCCTAACTGCTCTGGCAAAATCATCCTCAATTACTTTCAAACTAAGTATGCTAATTACGGCAAGAAAGAAAATAAAAAGGTCACTCGTGTTTTCTAAATAGAGCGAAAACGTTGACATGTCAGCAAAATTTGGAAGGGGTATTTTTTCATTTTATGTTCTAATATTTCATGAATGTTAAATAGCCAGTTTTGCTATTCTCTGGTATGAATGGGCATCTACAGAGATTGTGAAGTGCTTTTTTGCAAATGTAGACACCCACTGAGTTTGCTAATGAACAATCACCAGGGACTCCCTGATGGGTATTGTGTGGGAGCCACTCCTGACAGTAATGTGAAAGCTGGATTATACTTTTTGTTGGGCCCTTTGCTGCATTATTTCCTCTGTCTCCTCGGTGGGCATCTTAAACCTCCATTACATTTTTAATATTTACTAATCATGTACCACTTTTCACTTTTAACATCCACAGTCCATCTAGAAGCATATTTTGGTTTTTGTTTGGCAGACGTCTGATAAGTACAAAGTGTTTTAATGAGCCACTCAGAGGGGCTCTTTGCTCACTCAGCTATCTAATTGAAAACTCCCCTCTTGTCACTGGCCCTCCCTCTGGGTGACTCCGTAAAAGGGCCGGCATACGGAGCCCGAGGGCTAGGAAAGCCGGGGGTCATTTCAGTGCAGAGCGGACTAGTGTCAGAATGTGACCTCTCTTGCTGCCCCTGGGGCTGGACATGCTCGTCCATGTGGAAAGCAAAGATAAGTCCAATGCCATTTCTCCAGTCTGCTGGACAGAGTGGTCGATTGAGGGCAATTTAGCACATGCAACTTCGCTGCAGCTCTGATCGATTTGAGTATGTACGCGTGCATTAAGGTTCAGTCATTACATGTGCACGTGAGGGATGGGTTGCCTGTGGTGGATCAGCTCAGATGATGTGCAATAAATCTCAGGTGAATTTTAACTCATCATCTCACTTTACATCAAGACGGTGTTGCAAAGATTTGGAAAGATAGAGACATTTATCTAGCATATTTTGTCATACATCTTCTGTATAATGTTCTAATTTTAATTTTAATAATAATAAAAATGAATAAATACATAAATATACACTATAGTTCAAGAGGGTCAGTAATATTGGTGCATTAAAGGTGCATTAAATTGAATTAAACTGAGATTACATTATTACATAAGATTTTGCTCACCTTTCTATTGATTAAAGAAAGGTAAAAAAAAACAGCAGTTGTTTTTAACATTTATAATGATAAGAAATGTTTTTGAGCAGAAAATCAGCATCATCACGTGACACTGGTTTCTGGATCATGTGACACTGATTTGTCACGATATTCAAATAGAAAACACTGACACTGATATTCTAATAGAAAACAGTTACATGAAATAATAATAACATCTCACAATACTGTTTATACTATTACTATAATATTAATATTACAGTATTTTTATAAAATAAATGCAGCCTTGGTAAGCAGAGAGATTTCTTTAAAAAAAAATATTACCAACCCAGCACTTTTGAACCATATTGTAAAAATAATATATATATATATATATATATATATATATATATATATATATATAGTAAATAATTTTAAAATAATTTTCTATAATGTAAAAAATTAAGTAAACTTTTCATTGGTTGATTCCCTAAAAAACGTTTGGCTTTCTCAAACAGAAATTATCTGAGCTCATAAACAACGTGGTTGTGCAATTGTCTATGATGTAAACATCTGAAATCGTTGCATACGGAATTGCTGCATTTTCACCGATACAAACTAAACATTTCCAAACTCTCGAAATGAAATTCTAAGGCACTGCCTGAGCCCAAAATGCCTGCTTTCCTGCAATTACTGGTGTAATAATCTCAGAGCACCAAAGCTATACTAGCATTGTGACAAACATGATCATTTAAGCTATTTGCATGCAGGGATAATTAGAAAATATGCAGTGATTAGCCTCAAATAGCCATGTCTCATGTACAAGCCCCACAATAAGGAAAGCTCATTAGGTGACATGACTAATTGGCATTAAAATGATCTAGACATGTAGCAGCACAAGACTGCGCCATGACGCTGTGTATTAATAGTTAGCGCTAAACCTAAAACACTGGCAGCAGAAACTGAAGAGGAGAGAACAGTCGACCTGGAGGCATGCTGGATGTGGCGATGTCAGCTGCGCTCTGCGTCTGTGATCACCAAATCTGCAATGACAGACAAGTAGGTAACAAAGCGCAACACAAAGCAAACACATCTCCCTTGAATTTCATCATGCATTAGCCAAAATAGCTATGCTAGGAGAGTAACCTATATGGGAACACTCTCAGAGGCCGTATCAGTTCTGCTCTCATTCAGATAAAACTAAAAAGGCATTTCTGAAATTGAAGTCCACTGATCAAGGCGTTTTTTGAGGCAATTCCTTAAACGAGAAGTAGATTAGAGACCGCATGGAGATTAAGCTCATTGGAACCATAGAAGAACCATCTGGGCATTCATAGGACCCTGGGTTTAATTAATCTTGTTGTGGGGGGAGGGTAATAAGCACTCTTACCCAAATCAGCATTTTAGCACGAGAGAGAGAGTGAGAGAGATAGGAGAGAAGAAGAAACCAGCGGTGGCTGTTGTGGAAACAGCAGCAAGGTTGAAATAGAGCATATTGCCTACAGGGAAATTAGCACTGTGTGCGCCATGATGAATGCCCCATTGTATCTTCTGAGTGCATGGGGAGGGAGAAAAATGTCTGGCTGAAATTATGAAGTGCTCCCCTTTTTATCATCCTCGTGCCCTTGTCCAGGAGTTTTCCCTGGAAACAGGGAGCAGGGGAATGTTTTAATGAATGTTGTTGAGCTGGTCATTATCAGTACACTGTGTGTGTGTGTATTGAACTAGAATCAGGAACCACCAGTTCCTATTGTTCATGATTATAAATTAATGAGCAAAGCTTCTTATGGTGCTATGTGTTAAATTGCATTGAACCAGCACTGCCTGTGGTCTATTTACAGGTCAAATTTCTTTGACGTCAGTATAGGAAAATTAAAAACATTCGAAATAAATTGTGCAACATCGCAAATGCATTACAAATATAGCATACTTCTGCCTTCTAAAATAAGGCTGGTCATGAGGAACTGAGCGGGTTTCTGGCTACAAAGACAGTTTGCATTTAGTCATAAGGTATGTGTCATCAGATTGAAGAGTCACATTTTTGGGGATACATTTTCCCCGTGCTTTAGCACATGTGATTAGTCAGTCAGTCACATATATTATGTTTGACATAGATACATTTTGAGTATGTTTGCTTGTCTGTTACAGTCAATATCTTTGAAATTTAAAAAACTGTTCAGGCCAATAACTGACAAGAAGGCCCTGGGGGTGGGGTTTGGGGGGTCAGTGCAGATGAGGAGGAGGGAGGGTCTATCTAGCCTCCGTTTTGTTTGAAAATGCTTTAAACGTCAACAAGAAGTCACGTCACCGGACATCGCTTAGAGCACCTTTAAAAGTCTAGGAAAAGCGTTATTTGACCATCACAATCTGTCTGACAACAACTTTGGCTCAACCAATGGAATGAGTTTGGGGTGGGACCATCTGTCTATTCTAGCAACAGAAAACAAAGTGTTTAGGAAACCTGTGTCAAAAAGTGTCATTGTTTTTGCAAGTCCCATGAAATGTAACTGTGATTAAATTGCAAATAGCTTAACTTTGTGAGCATTTTTGGTTTAAATAAATGACATTTTCCAATGTTTGTCATTTTCTGACAGTATGACTGCATGATTTTGCTAGAAATGGTTTAATAGAGTGCAGTGCACAATATTGCGTTTGTGTGTTTATACATGTCCAGATAATTCCCATGCTTCTCAAAGCAAGCCAGGACTTGTTGAATAATTTAACCCCCAGAGTCAGGCATTGGAACAGCTTGAGTGAGTTTTGGAGGGAACTGTGCTAAAGCCTGCATGGTGGTCCCCATCTGTGTCTGTGGAGGGTCCCCAGACAACCTGTCGCTTTAGAGTGTCCAGAAACAGACTCTCTTCAGATAATTGGGCTCATGCTGCTTCAACATTTAATTACAACCACAAGGATCTAATAATGCATACACCTAATCCAATGCAAAATGGTGGGATTTGACAAAGATTAAGAAGATTATTCAACAAAAGACCTGTTCCTTCAACAACATTACTGCATTTTCAAACATGTGTATTATAATCAAATGAGCAGCGTCTTGTTTAAAACTTGTGCGGAAAAGTGTCAAATGAATCATGCCATCCCTTGATAACACGTTTACAAGGTCATCAGCATATTAGAATGATTTGTGAAGGATCACGTGACACTGAAGACCGGAGTAATGGCTGATGAAAATTCACTCATTTGAGTCTGTTCGTTTTAATTGTTCGAACAGTTCACAAAATCATTTAGTGAAACGGTAAGATACTTCTAAAAAAGTTACACATGCAAAATATGATATTAGTAGAGTTAAAAAGCCTTGCTTGACCAAAGTGATTTAAATGGTGTCATAAGTATGACTTCTCAACTTCCTAAGAGGACTTTTATTACATTATTTGACAAACCTTCAAAATACATGTATAAAAAGTACCTTAAATGTAGCAAGCTAATGTAACTAGCTACCTTTTGTAAATATATTTATTAAAAAATAAGACGAACTTTAAATGTAGCAAGCTAATGTAATTTGCTACTTATTCTAAATATATTTATAAAAAAAAAAATCTGAAGTACTTTAAATGTAGCAAACTAATGTAACTAGCTACTTATTCCAAATAGCTATTTTTAGAAAAATCTGAATTATTTAGATGTTGCAAGCTTATGTAACAAGCTTCCTCTAAAGAATAGTGCAACTTTGCTAGCAACATTTTTTGAGTAGCTTATCCAACACTGATTATTTGTTATCAGTGAGTGAAACAGTGTAGCAGTTCTATTGTAAAGTCTATAAACCTTGCAGTGAGCCAAATATGGTAGAGGTCAAGACAGAGCACCGCTAACAGCTTTTTCAGACTGTAGGAATGTCCAGGTCTCTTTCTTTCAAGACTTCCTTCTTTGCACAAAAATGTTAAGCAAATTCCTTCCTGGTGTTCCACTGAAGCTAATCTGCCCTCCGAAGGAGACAGCAGTCTGCCGCAGCTGTTTACACAAACATTTGAAACCCATCACAGGGACACGTGTAGGGAATGAAAACAGAGTCTTACATACAGTCAGAGACTTGCAAGGGTTCATGTGGGATGTCAGAAATCATGCTGCTATGCATTATGAGCCATCAGCGCTCATTTTCACCCACTGACCGTCACGCAGTGGTCGTTGCCTTCACTCCCTCCCACCTTGATGGCAAAAACAGTTAATGCTTGGGTACTTTTACTGCAGACCATAATAAGAAATGATGTCTTGTCATCTAAAGGAAGTGAGTGTTTTCTCCGGGGCTTGTTTTTTGGACCACAAGAAACACAAAATGAGCCATTCCCTAAAAAAGGTCTTGATTTTTAAAGACTTTTTGGTAACACTTTACAATAAGGTTCGTTAGTTAACATTAGTTAACTACATTAGTTAATATGAACTAACAATGAATAGCACATATACAGCATTTGTTAATCTTTGTTAATGTTATTTTCAACATTTACTAATACTTGACTAAAATCTTGTTAACATTAGTTAATGCACCGTGAACTAACATGAACAAACAATGAACAGCTGTATTTTCATGAACTAACTTTAACAAAGATGAACAAATGCAGTAACAAATGTACTGCTCATGGTTAGTGCATGTTAGTAAATACATTAACTAATGTTAACTAATGAACCTTTTTGTAAAGTGTTACTGACTTTTTAGACATGCAGTTCCAGGTGTTTCTTCACTGAAACGTTTGTCCCTGGTGATTCGAATCAAAATATTAAAAAAAAAATTTGTTATATGAAGGTCACATTAAAACTGTTTAGATTTTTTTCATATTTTTTGCTTCTTTTGAATTGGATTTGATCTAGTTTTACCTTTGTCAAAAAAAAAACTGTGAAATAAACATTTAGATAATTACTGTGTAAAAATTTGAATTTTTTTTTTTACACATTTTCTTTTGTGATGTCAGCAATTCCGCTAAACAGTCAAAGTTGATAAAAATGAATCACATTAATAAAGTTTTATCAAAAGTTAGCATACTTGATTCAGTGTTATTCACTAACCAATGTATCTAAAACTAAAATGTAAATGTTTTAAGAACATTTTGCTAATGTTCTTCTGTTATGAATGCATTATTTATGAATGTTCTCTGAATGTTCAAAACGTGCAGTTTTGCAGAATGGTTACATGTGAACACTCTGAAACAAGTAACATGTAAAAAACTAAAAGTTTCAGTTAAAAACACTCCTTGAACGATTTATGAATAACATTTTTGTGCTAACTTTTTAAGAATATTATTAAAGACTTAGTTTTATTAATGTTACTGGAAGAATGTTTGTTCATAACTTTACTTTAAGAGAAGCATGCCATGAGTAATTATAATAGAATATTTATACAGAATATAATTTATAATATAATTATAATAGACATAATTAGGGGTGTAACGATATCGTGCCACAATATATCGAAATACAAAAATGCACCAATACATATCGTGAATTGTGACAATATGTATCGTGGTCCCCCAAAATAAAAATTACAGTGTAAGAAAAAAATTAAGTTTTCAGAGTTTTAGTGTTAGTGCTACATTAAACTACTATATAATAATGTTGATTATAATGTAGAATAATGCAATGTGGGAATATTCATGGGTCTTGATAACGCCAAATGTCTAATGTTACCAGTAAAAAGTGACCGATTTTAAATATATCTAGTCAGTGATAGCGTGCAAGCATATTCATCTAAAATAATTCTGTAATTTCAGCTTCAGAATCATAAATATTTTTATTCTGGTGTCTGGTTTAAGTCCAAGCCTATTCATTTAAACCCACAATGTCATATCAAATTTAGCATTTTAATCAACAGTACTTTTTTTGTTAACCTTACAGTATACCATATGTCTTGGAGTATCGCAATAATATCGTATACATCGTGAGTTCAGTATCGTGATATGTATCGAATCGTGACATGATGGTATTGTTACACCCCTAGGCATAATATAGAACAGAAAATGTATTTTAATTTGCAAATACTTTTGTTTAGTTTAGTTGTCTTATTGTTTCAGTTTCTTGTGCTTCATTGCAGTTTAGTTCTGTTGATTACTTATTTGGTCCTCGTTTGTTTCTAGTTACAAATTAGTTTCACCCATGTCTAGTTTGGTTTCCTTTGTTCTTACCCTGTTTTCAATTGCAATGGTTGGTTCTCGTCTTTGATAGTGTGTATGCTTTGTTATTCTCCAACGATTCTCCTGACTAGACATGAGTGTTGGAAAACCACATATTTTTAATTAAAAAAAAGATTAAAATTTATATAAAAATTTAAAGGTGTTAGGCATTTTCCACAACCACCATTTCTATTATAAATTACTGTTAAAAATAAAAAATCATAACGATCATGACATTTTAGGGGAGAAAAAGCACCAAAAAAAATGCATGCATTTCCACATTCTTTGTGGACAAATGAAATGAACTAGTAGGAGAGTGAAAGAAACACCTTCCACTATTCCCTGATATACGAGGGTGTATTTTCAATCCCAATTACACTAAGACAATAAAGCATACTAATATTGCGGGCTCATAGCGAAGAGTGGCTTGTTGTTATAGGCAGACAAGGTCAATGCAAAGCCTGACCTCTGCTAAGTCAATCAAATGGCTCTACGTCTGACAGATGAATGGATTATCACATCTGACCCGCTACGGTAGTAAACACCTTCATCCTCCACAGAACGTATATCTGTAACCTCCCGTACGACACTGAACAGATGAGCCTGAGTACTTCTAGATGGATGCAAAAACCCTGAGAATAGAAACTCAATTGAGCCTTTTCATAAAGAGAGAACAGAAACATTTACCTTTTACGATAACATGGTATATTAAGGTAAATAAATGCGATTGTGGTCAGAGTTTCATGAATAAATAATCAGTCCTCAAACACAACTACAATACATTTTTAAATCTGCCACCCGTATGGCTTTATGAGGTCATGAATTTATTATTAGACAAGATAAAGGGGTGCCAAGAACTGTTTAAATCTGTGTCTAAACAATCAGCGGATTACAGTTTCCTTTATTTACTGCATTAAGTGCGCAGATGGGACGAGTCCCAGCAGAGCGTTACCTGGGTACCTGACGTCCATATTTCTCATGATCAAGCCTCTCTTATGGTTTAAGACCAGCTATTTATGACATCTTGCTATTCTTAGCGCTGCAGTCTCTTCCTGTCCTGCTGTTCAAATGGCGTTTAATAATTTAGCGCAACGAGAACTGCTGTTTATCAGTTGACCACAGGGCCTACTGTAAGTGCACTACAAAACACGGCAGAGAACGCGAGCTGGAGGTGAAGAGACCTGTATAACGGCACACTTCCTGTCTATCTGACCTCGATGACAGCATCTTTGATGTGTGAAATAGACACAGTCAAGCACTATGGAAATAGCTTATTGCGGAAGCCCAGCTGAGTACACCCACACAGCCCATCTGTAGTGTAGGTGATACACAGCACTGAGCTTCCTCAATAGCATTTACACACACGCACACACAGATAAGCATGTATCCATATATAGCTTTCAAAAGTTTGAGGCAAATTGTTTTGTATTGTTTGGTACAGTGTTCACAAGTGTCAGTAAAGTCATTTATAATGCTACAATAACATCTATTTAAACAGTTTAAAATAGATTTTATTGTAGCATTATAAATGTGTTAATTATAAAACAGTGTTTTTTAAACTTTCTATTCATCCAAGAATCCTGATATTAAACTGCTGTCAACATTGATACATGTTTCTTAAGCAGTGAATCAGCTTATTAGAAGGATTTCTGGATGATCATGTGACACTAAAGACTGGAGTAATGATGCTGGAAAATCACAGGAATAATGACAATAACTGAAAATGAAAATAAATGACAAAATTTGAATGACAATCACTTAAACTTCATTTCACTGTAACCAAAGAGCTATGGGAACTACTCTGTTATCACTTGCATTCAGGTGAGGCTTTTTCTGTAGAGCTGCTAATAGCTGAATTGAACTTGTTTCATAATTGATACACTTTGCATCATTGACACAGTTAGAACTAATTGGAGCTGTATAATGACACTAATATCGTCGGTAGAGCTGCAAGTTGAATTTGCTTCATAATTGATGAATTTCACAACATTAGTTATTTTCCTGTTAATATATGTAAAGATTATTTGAATAAATCTGTAAAAAATATATTTTCAAGATTTGTTATCACAACATTTTTTCTTTTGTCAAATCAACTTAAATAATTTATTTAGTTCAGATAACTTATTATTTTGAGTTTCTGATGATTAAATCAATCTCCTTCATTGTATTAACTCACTTTTTCCAGTTCAATCAACTTAAAATTTTAAGGCAACCAGGTTACTTCATTTTTTTAAGTTAAACCAACAATATTTTTTTACAGTGTATAAATAAATGTAACTTGTCTTTTCCCACCGATTTAACTACTACATAGCAGATAATAATACAATAGTAAGGGAAGCGGAGCTTAGCGAATCTATATTCCGATTGTTGTTTCTAATGCTGCCGGTAACTGCTGGCCTGTGAACAGTTTCTCCATACAAATACAAACCATAGCCTATTTACAAGTGGGAAAGGCAAATCTGAGTCTAGATCAGTGGCTGCAGGCTTCATACATACAATTTACTGAAATTACAACCATATTTAAATCAATAAACCACCCTCTAACAAGCAATGTGCAACTAGCACTGAGATCACTGAAATGAACCCATAAGATTATGACATTTTGTTAGAAAGTTGAGGGTCGTCCAAAAAATTTTAAAATACAATTATTTTTGCATTTATTTAATCAAAATAAAGTAAAAAAACAGAAATATTGTGAAATATTATTACTATCTCAAATAACCGCTTTCTATATTAATATAGTTTAAAATGTTGTTTATTTACGTGATGGCAAATCTGAATTTACTCCAGTCTTCAGTGTCACACGATCCTTCAGAAATCATTCTAATATGCTGATTTGATACATTTTCTATTATTATCAATGTAAACAGTTATGCTGATTATACTTGTTTCAACCCACGGACAAACCCATCATGTTGGTTTAAAATTTTTAATTATTTGTTTTAACCCAATGGTAGTGTTTGTCCATATTTTTGCTAGATTTATTTCACTCTCTGCCTGAAGAATTTTTGACTCTGTTAACTAGCAATGCGTCACTATAACATGAAAGGGCTACAGGCTCTCCATCACAAGCCGCATAATGCGTCTTCTTTGTGTGTACATATGTATGTGTGTGCATGTGTGCCAAACGAGCATTCCAGAGACTTGATGTGACAATGTGTCTTGATGTGTAAATTACCACCACTTGTGTGAGAACCCAATCTCTGATCACTTCCTTTACATACTAAATGTGTTCCTATAGCGACCGGATGACTGGCACAATAAGCCCAGTGGGTGGACTGCTACAATAGGCCCTCTGTTTTTCATGAGAGAGCGTGCAAGTATGAAGTCATAAACCGACAAAGAAAAACTAAAACATAAATTACTCAAAATTCACTTTGTAAACTACTGTACAGTAAGTAGTCAGGTAAAAATTAAACATTTTCCTAAGGATTTTTGCATTAACTTCTAAGTCACATAACATCAAATTTGACCCCATTCTCTTTCCTGGTCTTAGTTTAACAATTTACCTGTTTTTATTTTTTATTTTTTTGTCTACGTAACAGATCAATGAAATGCAATATATTTGCTGTTTGGCTGATGTCGAACTACTTCCATTCAACTTAACATAATCCAGTCAATTCTCAGTGAATAATAAAAAAATAAAAAAATAAATTGAAAAAGTTGTCACGTGGTTAGAGGGAATCCGATATTTATTTTCATGTTATGGCCAATAACCTCAAATACATTTCAAATAATAAATAATTAAAGAAAACACAAAAAATTTCAATCCATAAATTTAATTGCTACAAGTGAATCTCAAAATTGTAATGTACAGTATAAAAATGTATATTCATTTTTTACATTTTCTGAAGATTATATTTAAATGTGGTTAAGTTTTTTAAGATGGGTTTAAGCGAATTAAATGATTGGTCCAGTGCAAATGTCAGTTTTTCACCAAAAGAACCAATAATGACGCATGTTTGTACGCATATGGATGGATGGATGGATGAGTGGATTCCACCTGTTTCCCAGGCCATATCACAGCTCTACAGTCCTGTGGAGATGTCTGGTGAGCGACCCCTTGACCTAGCCTCAGTGTTTAATGGGAGGTAAAGAATGGTGGCGAGGGGTGGGGGAAGTGTGTAGCACCATTGTGTCAACCGGCAATCAGCTCTCTGCAGGCCTTTCACAGTCTGTGTGCGACACACACCAGCTCCGGCATTTACCCCACTTAAGACTCATCATTAAACCGTCAGTACCGACAACACTAACAACACATTTACACAGGTGTCAACCAATCTACAAAACCTATAGAGGCTGCTTTTACTTGCACAGAAACGTGCATATCTTGAGTTCTAGCGCTAGCGCATTATACAGTGTGATACTGCTAATAACGCCATTCTTCATTATGACCAGAGCATTTTGTTTATGTTATGATTGTGCTAATTAATGGTGTTTTGACTGACAGCTGATACCAATTACAGCCTGCACTTCTATGAGTTGTTGCAGGCCATATCATGAAATATTCATGCAGCATCGACACGCGCCAAGAGCAGCACATGGAGCCGTCCACGTTTTATGCACCGCGAGTCCGCGACCATATTTTCCATAAATGCAAATGGTCTGTAATTGTTTTCATGAGAAAGGAGATACTCCGATCTACAGATGGGGGCATTCATGCAGTACTGTCTCAATGGCAACATTTGGTTAATGATGCACAAATATCATCCTCGCAAAAGGAAAAGAGAGAAAGAGGCTGATTTCAGACTGTAATAAGTGCTGGAGTAACTGCTGCAATTAACAACTGTTTTACACTGCATAGGTTTTTTTTTTTTTTCTGAGAATTGCTTCTCAGCATAGGGAGATATAATAAACTGTGATGAGCCCTCAGGGCATTTTCCTGGGCTGTCGCCATGTGATCTGAACTGACTAGGAGTCGGGTTACCTCACATTAACGGCTGACTCCAAACCAGTGCAGAAAGCACATGCAGCAAAATGAGCATGTGGCCCTGATCTTACAAAGACATTAAATTTGGTTACTGTGCCTGTAGTAATTGTATAATGTGCACTACAGTTCAAAAGTTTGGGGCAGTATGATTTTTATATTAAAGAAATGAATACTTTTATCCAGCAATTATGCATTAAATTGATAATTACATTTATTACAGTAACAAAATAATTATTTTTATAATAAATGCTGTTAAAAGTTACATTTAAATAAATGTTAAAGGAGAACTCCGGTCAATTTTAACATTGAGCTTATTTTTTTGTACATTTGGAGTGCTGTCAGTACAGACAAAAACGACAAAAATCGGTGTTGCCTACAACGTGTTATCGTCTTTTTAAAATTGGCACCCTGTTGACGTCAATGGAGTGACCACGGTCAATCTGACTGCAGTAGAGGTGAAAGATATGAATAAAAAATGATGTTAATTCAGCCAGCTCACATACCTCCATTTGCTTCCTGTTTTCGGCCGAAGCCCACAGTAGTCGATTGTCGAGTTCACGCGCGCGATCATTTAACAGTGAATATCATCTCAAACCTCTGTGTGGACAGTGTGGTGTTCTGAGAATATCAGCTCAAATTGAGAGTTCATCCGAATCAGATGTTGAACACACGTGGAGGTGTGAGATGATATTCACTAATGATCGCGCGCTTGAGATCGACAATCGACTACCGTGGGCTTCGACCGAAAACAGGAAGCATATAGATGTGTGTGAGCTGGCTGAATTAACATAATTTTTATTCATATCTTTCTCATCTACTGCAGTCAGATTGACCGTGGTCACTCTTAATAACACAACTCACATGGCTGTGCACTCATAATGACAAATCAAGGATGTTAGAGGCTAAAAGCAGGTTTAGAACATGCCCCATTGAAGTCAACAGGGTGCCAATTTTAAAAAGACGATAACACGGTGTAGGCAACACTGATTTTTGTCGTTTTTGTCTGTATTGACAGCACTCCAAATGTACAAAAAATGAGCTCAATGTTAAAATTAAAGTTCACCTTCCAAATATGAAATGTTTTTTTTTTTTAGCAGTAAATCAGGATATCAGGTTTCTGAAGGATCATGTGACACTGAAGGCTGTAATGATGCTGAAAATTCAGCTTTGCCATCTCAGGAATAAATTGAATTTTCAAATATAGTCAAATAGAAAACAGTTATTTTAAATTGTAATACTATTTCACAATTTTACTTTTTTCTGTATTCTTAAAGACAGCCTTGATGAGCATGAAAGACATAATAGACATTTAAAGAATTTAACCAACCCTAAACTTTTACAAATTATTAAACCATTTAAATAAATAAAAACTGTTCTTTTATAATAAACGTGTGATGTGTGAACCAGTAATAATGTTAAAATATGATTGAGGGTATTAAACCCTTATAAAACCTTATAATTGACACCCTCACTTTAAAAATTGCTGGGTTGTTTTAACCCATGTTTGGGTCAAATATGGACAAACACAACCGCCGGCTTAAAATTTTTCAATTGTAATTGGACAGTATAAAATGCAATAATTTAAAAATTAGCCATTGGGGAAATCCACATTGGTCAATTGCAAATCTGAAAATGCCAAATATGTCAAATATGCACCCTCAAAGTCTATGGTGGTACTTTCAAAGTAAAAAAATAAATAAAAAGCAGCAGCACAGGGCACTTATACAATTTCAACTGCTACTGAAAAAAAATACATTGCAATATGTAGAATTAAATGTTTAAAAGTACTTTGCAAGGACTTTAGGGGGTTAAAGCCTTAATTCGTCCGACCAATCAGAAGTCTCTTAATTGGTGCAATGTATTGGCGTTTTCTTATCAATGTAACCACATTCTATAAATTGAAAGGGACAAAATCAAATGATTTAAGCAGATTTTGAATCAGTAGAGCAGCATTTTTACTGTAAAAAGATCACTTGCGAGAAACATCCTAGAAAGAAGTGAATGCAAGTGTGTAGGTGGTCCCATTCCTTTTTATGACCTCATAGGTCAGTGTCCATTTGCTTGAGATTCATCTGTTTGACCTATGAGGAGTGACACTTTTTGCGACATGGTTCATTTTGAAAAGTGCACTTACTGTTATGGTTATGCACAGTATGACAAATGATCACTGAAAGGCAATCATAAAAACAATTAATGTACAGTGACAAGAACATCTCATCACAAATGCTATGTTGGGAAGCAGAGTGAACACATAAGGACAAAAACATATAATTGCTCACACATACACACCCTAGTTGTACCTGTACGGATTAAGTGGACACGTGGGAGTGTTCAGACAACACCTGTTCAACTCCTCAAATCATAGCTGTGCTCTCTTAATACCCAGGTGGCCACAAAGAGACACAGACATCCATGTGGGGAGTGTCCTAAAAATAACAACATGTCCCTCTCACCAGATATTCAACTTGGATTTCAAAGTCATTCATAGAGAGCACGATACTGGGTGTTAACTACACTAATTGCTTTCAAAAATGCAATTAAGCTGAGAGGAGTGTGTATTTATGCATCTATGTGCATTTGTTTCCCAGTAAATAACTCGCCAAACCAGTTACGTAATAGAGCTGATGAGGCAAAGTTCGACTAATTACCTGAGTCAGCAAACACTTCTGAAAAGGACCCTGGAACACATTAATCGTGTATGGCTTTCAACTCAGAGACCGTCCCTCTCTCAATTCATTTATTATGCATCACATTTTCTATAATAGATAATTAATTTTTAGATTAACTTTTTTTGATATGTTCATGAATTTATAGCTGGCTGCCATTATTGAAAATGTAAAGCCTTATACATTATTTATGAACCATTTAACTGATACTGTTTGTGTGATAGAGAATGAATATATTAGAATATATGAAAGAATATTTGCAGATTTCCTATTTAACTATGCTAGTTTCTTAGTGGACCTCTTTAAGTTAATCAAGTATTCGTATAAAAGACGAAGAAAAGGGAACAGAGTTTATTGACAGAAGGATACAACACCAAACTGAACTAAAGCATTAACGTGAACTGAAAAATGAGAATATATATATATATATATATATATATATATAAATATTAAGTGAAAACAGATGATTGGATTAACTGATGAGTAACCATAGAAATAACCTAGAACGCAATCAGTAACCTAGGAGACAAACAAGTGGCAGGAAACTGAGATCATGTGACTGAAGGATACAAACTAAAAGGGTGAAACTAAGAATAATCATGACATTCATTATGCCTAGAAAATGATTAATAACACGTTAAACATAAAAAGTATTTAATTATTTAATTAATTATTTAAGAAGTTTTTTCTTAATTTCTTAGGTGGTGGTGATGCAACTGATGCTATAATGACAACATGATGGATGTTTTTACGTCCGGATTACATTCATACAATATAGAACATACTTTCTAATGGTCGCAAAGTAAGTTAAAATTCAAATGTATGTAAATGTAATCTATTCAGACTATTCCCTCTCTCATGCAGGATGCACACATGGACTCACAATCATACACACTCTGCATTTGACCACAGTCATTAACCGGAGTCGACAGCTGTGTGTACTCTGACTTGTGTGGCTCTCAGGGCAGAAAGATCTTTGACCTTAAACACACGTCACACTTTACGCCACTCTAATGCTCATATACACACAGGCACCCTGTATATGACCCCTGTATTACAACACTGGCATCCACTTAACCCACTGAACTGTTTTAAAGTACCAGAGAGTGACATGGCTTGATCTGAACCCACACTTCAATCTATTCTTGGCTACACTAAAAATTTTTTAGTGCACACTTTAATAACATATAAGTGTACACTTTATGTAACAAAATAAGTTGCTAATAATAACTAATAATTTATTAGGTACAACATTTTCATTGATAGCTATAAATCATTTTTATATTAACTTTTTTTTTTTAAAACGTTTAAGAATGTATTGCTGTCATTATTGAAAACGTAAAGCCTTATAATTATTTATAAACCATTACCTGATACTTTTAAGAATGATAAATGAAAGAATATATGCTGATTTCCTACATTTATTATGCTAATATCTTAGTGGGCCACTTAAAGCTTATAAGATATCTAATACATTTAAAAAATACAAATAATTTAGGGTTTATTTTGCATTAATAACAAAATGACTGTACTTTGTCCATTCCTTAAAGAATTGGGAAAAATCCAAGTCCAGGCACTAGTAGGACGCAAAAGTTAAAAAGCCTTTATTGTTTTAAACATTAAAACACCAACGCGTAACGGCCCACTGGCCTTCATCAGCTGGTAGCAAACAGACAGAATGAAGTCATACTTATAATTGCATTGATTTTAGGTATACCATTCTGGAGTTTGCAACACACTTTCTTGGCCACTAAAGCCAATAATTCAATGAATAACTTGATTCTGTCTGTTTGTTAACAACTGATGGAGGCCATTGGGCCGATTCTTTTTTACATTTCTTTAAAATTCATTTTATAGTTCATTTACCATATTTCTTTATAGTTAAGAAATGGACAAAACTATAATACTATTAAACTATTAAAACTATAATAATATATAGTACAAAACTTAAATATAGTATTAACAATACTCACACTGTATAACATCATATAGTCTTTAAACTAACATTAATAAGCCAAACCCTGTTATTGCTCCAAAACAATCTCATCACCATCAAACAGCTCAGTTGCTATGACATCACAATATACATACACAATAGCAACATCATGATTCCAGTCCAATCTATAATGTGTATACAAAAAATGACAATCTACAATGCCCACTGCTAAGCTTTTACATAATTGATAATTGATGACTAGCACAATTCACAGAGCCCACTCTTATGAGATCAGCACAGGTGAATAAAGGGGGCGGAGTCAGCAGGCAGGGTGATCATGTAACAGCTGAGTCATTCTATAGCAGTGCTGCGAGTGAACACTGCACACAATGGAGAGGTGGGTGTATAGATGACTCACTCGCAGGAGACGAGTGACAGTTTAACTTCACCACTGAGTTACAGTAAAAAAAAAATGCTAAGTTCATATACAGTATGAGAGAATAGAAAATAAAGGCTGTTAAAAGCTCGTGCCTGGACTATAATATCATAAAAACAGAGGCATTGATGTTTTCCAGTAATACACAGCCTCTTAAATCATTGGGTCAGTGTGGTCTAATGAAGGGTAATAATCTGAGAGTGGCTGCCCAGAGGCTGTAGATAAAAAAATCTCTGTGTAGTGATTTCTCATCAGTGTACTGTAAGACGAGGAGGAGTTTTAGGCATTTCAGTCCAGTACCGCCCATGTAGTTCTTTTATTTTTTTGAAGGATTACTGGAACTGGGTAAAATAACCCACAGCGGAACAAAACAACAGCTTTACCTCAACTACATGAACTTTCAGATCAAGATGAATCACAGGCATGTGTGCCAAAACACACTTTGAGTGATTATTCCGCTGCTGTTTTGACACATGGACAGGAGAGAGATGTGATGAAGTCATGCGTGTTTACGTAAAGTCACGTTAAAAAGATCCAAACCTATTACACCCTAGCATTGTAGATCAACTTAACCATACAAGAGTTTAATGGTGTCTGGCAGACAGCGGTTACATTTTTTCATTGTTTTTGTTTAATATAATAGGTTTATATTGTCAACTTGCCAATTAACAAGGTACATTTCTCAAATACTCAAAGGGATTGAAGACTAATGAGCCCTTAGTTTAAAAAAAAAAACTTTTAAACAAGGATTGTCCATACTGAGACAAATGTTTGCATCATACTTAACCCATGAAGTCAAAATGACAATGATGGTTATTTTTGTACCAATGTGATATTTTGCAGTGTGACTTTATTTTTATGACAATTAAACGTATATAAAGTCAATGCATCATCTATCCTTCTTCTAAAATGTGTTTTTGCATTACCCTGTATGTTAATACAAAGCCTATTGTAAGTGTTTATAATTTAGACCTGACTGGATGGTTTAACTTGTACATGCGTCGCTCGCCCATGCTTGTCTCATCATATCCGTAAATACAGAAAAGCTGCTCTGACTTTGCTATGTTTATGTGGTGGAAGTGTCATTGGTTAGTTGTCACAAGCAAGAACCTCCAGGGAACTACCCGTTTTAAACAAACGCCGAACAGAGAAGAGTCTGCTGGCAAAAAGAGAATGCGACAGAGCTTGTAATAAAACAAGAATCAACATTGGCTTGGCTTTTCAGATATGGCAAGCTTTGAAACTGATATTGAAAAAAACAGCACGGAGAATTTGAGAATTTGGCACAGAATTTGGCGTAAACAGAATGAGATCATGGATCCATCATGCCTTGTAACCACTGTGCAGGCTGGTGGTGTTGGTGTAATGGTGAGGGGGATATTTTCTTGGCACACTTTAGGCCTCTTAGTGCCAATTGGCAAATCCCTTTTTGACCACCATGTACCAAACATAGTATGGCTACTTCCAGCAGGATAATGCACCATTTCACAATGCTCGAATCGTTTCAAATTGGTTTCTTGAACATGATAATGAGTTCACTATACTAAAATGGCCCCACAGTCACCAGTTCTCAACCCAATAGAGCATCTTAGGGATGTGATGGAACGGGAGCTTCGTGCCCTGGATGAGCATCCCACAAATCTCCATCAACTGCAAGATGCGATCCAATCAATATGGGCCAACATTTCTAAAGAATGCTTTCAGTGACTTGTTGAATCACTGCCATGTAGAATTAAGGCAGTTCTGAAGGTGAAAGGGGGTCAAACACAGTATTAGTATGGTGTTCCTAATAATCCTTTAGGTGAGTGTATATTGATAGTAGCAAGTCCGTTACTTGCTCTGCAGCAGCAGCAAAAACCAACAAAAGCAGCAGCAATAACAGCAGCAGCATATAGCAAATCTAATGTCAAGACCAATTTTATCAACATTGCAATACTTATTACCATGCTAAGAACTTGTATTGTCATGACAGTATAGATCAGTGGTCTAACACAGTAATTGGGATTTTGCATAAATTACTAGGCAAATGTAACCGTATTGTAAGGTATTGTATGATGTTTAAATGCGTTAGATATATCGTTTAAAATAAGATATATATTTTTTTTTTTAATTAAATTGAGAATTCTTTTTTTTACATTATGGTAACAAGAATATTAGGGGAAATGTGGTGTTAAAAATAATAAAACAATAAAATAAATCATGAAAATAATGTCAAATTGGCAAATACGGAAACAGGTTTCATTTTTTAACACAAAACTATTATTTTACCATTTTTGTGGTGTGAAAGGCGACTTTGACATGTTTCTCTATATTTTGGGTCCTATTGGTAATAAAAGCATAAGCACTGCATATTCTACATATCTAAATTGAAGATCTACAAACATATCATCACGGATGTTCACTCACACACGCACAGAGACATAATTTCATCAGCGCCCTTTGTTTCTTTCTGTATTCTAATTTCGGTTTAAACTGAGTCACGACTGAAATTCATCCCCTACTGTTCAAACCTCTCTAGATTGTCACAGAATTAAATGGAAAATCTCATAAGCCATGTGCCTTTTTTCTCTGTGAGAGAAAAAAAGTATTTTATCTCATTTGAACGTGATTACCAGCCTTGTGCTTCTGGTTCTCTCTGTTCTGCCTCCCTGCGTGTGATTTCATTCTGATTTGGCAGGTGGTAGGTGTAGAGTGTGTCACGATCCTGAAGCGAGTGCTAATCGCTCTCTATATACAGCACCGATGAAACAGACGGTGAGACACTGTTCATTCACAACTCCGCTGCCAGATCTGAGTCATGAGAGAGGGAAAGAGAACAGTGTCCCACTAAGCAGTGGGAGAGATGCAGTGACCTCATTCTGAGTCATGAAGCATGTACCCTGACACAGGCCTCCGTCACCATGCGCACTCGTAGATCGTCAATAACCTACATACGGATGATACTTATACAATCTGATTTTGCAGATCAGATCATTTCAGTGTAGTGTTCAGCCGAGGGAAGTCTGGCTGGGATTTTGTCTTAACACTTTTAAAAGCTGATTATTTGCTTAAATCATTTAATATGCTGAAATTGGTGGTTGAAATAAATCTCTCTTGACATAAAAGACCACATGAAATAAAATGAGCATTTTGTGGCTTTTAGTGTATGTCTGTTTGTTTTGGTGTCACCAATAGTATGCTAGTCCACTAAAATGTTGACAAAACATTGCTTATGTTTCAGATTTCAGCTTCCAAAAATATTGATGACTCATCTTACACTACATAGATTTTTGTCCAAATGAAGTGATCTCTTTGATATGTTCCTGTTCTAATTTAAATCTAATCTAAATCTAAACTTGTCATGTGATTTTATGGGGATTTTAAAGGCAGCTGTGATTAAAAAATGTGTTTTCTTTTTTTCTTTTTTCTCAATACGGGTTTCCAAATGCACAATAAGCTTGATTTTAGTGATAAGTCAAGTCTGAGCCAACAGGCTAATAGACCCACGGCGTGCCACTCAAGTACAGTGTTCACAACACCAGTATCAGTTTGGCTGCTGCCCGATGACTTCTCCGAGTTCAGGTCACCTAGCAACCGCTCCCCGAGCTATTTGAATTTTTATGCATCACTTTGTCTGCAGTGATGTCACAGTTGCCCTGGCAACCATATGCCCGACTTTTTGTGACACTTGCACTGTAAGCTATCTGTCTATGGGCTAATGACATTTCCAGAGGATTAGGAACAAAGCATTTGTAATGCTTTCTAATGTTGAGCGATAATGAAGCTCTAATTTGTGAATTCGTCTAATTAGCTCCATTTCTTGAAGGTGTTAAACAAGAAAACAGTTAAAATACCAAGAATAATTAGGGAACTCCTAAACATCACAGCAATAAAATAAAGCATTCAGCTTCTCAGGATCCCCTACTATTTTGTCTTCAACAAAAGCTGTTTGCCTCCAAAAAATGGATCCATTTTAATTCCTCGTATATTCACGCTGCCAAAAAGTGAGGCATTGTTATAATCACGCAAATGACCAGTGCTGCCCAGTCAGTAAGAAAGCCACGGGACTGAGCTAAATATAGAGCAGGTCAAAGAGAATGAAGCACAAACCCACAGGCCTTTTTCTTTTTTAGCTCTAAAGACATTAAGCCTCTCTGCTTGAGTTTTCTTGATTTAAAAGGATGTTTCTTTGTTTAGTTGACCAACGTCTTCCTTAATCATATTAATTTCTTTAATCCTTATAAAAATACATATAGGTCTCTGCCACAATACTGGCAAAACTAAACACGCAACATTAATAGAACCCACTAAGGTCAAAACCTGGGTACAAGACACAATGCTTTTCAGTTATGCATTTTCCGACAAGATCATGGCCTTTGAACTCTTAATCTCGACGGGGAGATTGATTTAGTGGCCTTTTGCTTTGAGCAAGGGTACAGACTTGTCCTTTTCCTTCCAGCCCAAACTATAATGATCACTGACCTGAATGTACAAGAACTGAACATCTCGCTTTTGTACAAACCCGAGCCGATGCTTTTGTTCACCTCCCTCGAGAGAGTAAATATTGATGACCAGGACAGTCATGGGTCGCTGTAGCCAGCGGTAGGAAAAAAAGTGATAATCTGTCTAGATCACTGCCTTGCCAGAGATAATCTGTCTAGTTCAGAGTGTACAGTATGATGAGCCACTGCTACAACAGAGAAAAGCCAGGCATGGATATACAGGCAAAGGAAGCTTGTATCCTCTGCCAGTTTGCCAGCACCCACAAGACAGCAATGCCTGAATACATGAGGAATGAGGCAAAAAAAAAAAAAAAAAGAATGGCAAAGTGAACATGAAATCTGATTGGGAAGCCATCTACTGTATATGCAAGTGTACTCAGAAAATTCACTTCTTAGCAGAGATACACATTTACAGAAGTCATCCTCAACAATAAAAAGTATTTAAATAAATAAATTAATAATATATTAAAATTAATTATTAAAACATAAACTAAAATAATAAAAAGAAAAACATAAAATACATTGAAATGCATTTCTTATATAATATAATAACAAAAAAATAACTGTTGTTTTTAAAGGGATCTGTCATTAATTACTCACGCTCATGTCGTTCCAATCCATGAGACTTTCGTTCATCTTCGAGACATAAATGAAGATCTTTTTGATGAAATCTGAGAGTTTTGGGTGCCTCCATTGACAGCCTACGCAACTACCATTTTCAAGCCCCAGAAATGTAGTAAAGATATCATTGATATCATATCAGGGGTGATGAACTGAGAAATCAAATTTTCCCTGAGCTTTTGGCATCTAATAGGTCATCATATTATAAGAATATCTTGTAAGTTTCAGAACTGAAAACGTCCTTGTTAGTCCAATAAAAGCTTTTATTGACACCAGCCTCAGCAAACGACTCGTTTTTCAAAGTGGGGAACTATGACGTCAAAGAGGATAAAACACCACCCCCACAGAAGATGATCAACGCCTACTTCAACACGGCCGGTTTAGCCCCGCCCACCGATTCGCGCATTACACGCATGGCTAAATAATGTAGGCCTACCTCGTGATGACAAACTGGATCGAGCTACCGAGCAATACCAAATATTGTGCAGTGCCTGGTTGTGGAAGAAGCAACCGAATCATTCCGGTTGCCATTTTACAACATTGGACGTTTTCAAAACAATTTCCCCCAAGTGCATCGACGGGTGAGTTGAAACTCATTATAATATGCAAAACTGCTATCCACTCACAGCAGTGGGCGTTTACTTCCAAGTCTTCAGTGCGAGACGCCCATAAAAACAGAGCGTTTTTCAGCTAGGCTCAAAACTAGGGTACAAAATAGCCTATTACCTATTCATTTTGATGTTTTTGAATGCAAAAACCAAGCGAACATCATAAGTTGATCTCAGACAACAATATAATAAAATTTAAAAAGACAGTTCATGACCCCTTGTACTCAATGTGACTGGAGTGATGGTTTTGCCACAATTTGTTGATGATGATGAAGATTCCACAGATTTTCAATAGAAAATGACTTTAATTATAATAAAATTACACAGAGGGTGTAAGAGTGTGCGTAAAACAAATGCAAACACAAATATAGAATAAAACACAGAATGAAGAAGAGGAACTTGATGATTAACTAAATGATGAACGGCTGTGGTGAAGATTAGTGTCTATAGAAACTGATGAGTGGTGGGAAATTCAAACAAAGGAACACATCTGATGAGTGAAAACTAACTAAAATTCCATGAAAGCGCAAACTAAGAACAAACACAACTGAATAAGTGTGACAGGTTTCACCTCAGTTTTATGAAGGGTTATAGTGCTCTGTTTGCAAAAAAACTATTTACATTACCACTTTACCAACTCATGCGTGTTATGTTAAACCGAGAGTTGTTAGGCATGTTATGTTGCTGCGTGAAAGTGCATTGGAAATTAATATTTTGTAAATAAAGTGGTAAATTATGTTTTTTTGCGCAAACCACTTGGTCTCTTCATAAAGCTGAGGTCATACCACTGGAGTCACATGGATTACTTTAATGATATCTTTACAACATTTCTGGGGCTTGAAAGTGGTAGTTGTGTAGACTATAATGGAGGCACATAAATCTCTTAGATTTCATTAAATAAACCTTCATTTGTGTTCCGAAGATGAACGAAAGACTTACGGATTTGGTACAACATGCGGGTGAGTAATTATGACAATATTTTCATTTTTGGATGAACTAGCCCTCTAATTGAAGAGCATACAGTTTTTTAAACTTTTGAAATTGCAAAATGAATTGTAGTTAATTCATTTAATTAATACCCAGTTTGTTTATAAAAAGGTTACAAAACAAGCATTCTTTGTCATAATTACACCAGAAATACCAGAAATAACCTACATGGGGGCTTTGAGTCAAAACGTTTTAAGACCCACTGAAGTACAGCCTCTCTTCTGAAAGAATAGAACAAAAATATTGATGATGCCATCCTGCACTTGACAGATTTTTGTCCAATCAAATGTTCTTTACGAGAATGCACTGCCCCCTAATTCCACTTGCTGTGATGTATCTAAAGGCAATAAATAAAAAAAGCCCTGTGATGTCACAACCAAAACTTTCCAATAAATACAACAACACTGAAAAAAAACTTATGGGATTTATAATGTTTTCCAGTGTCAAGAAGAATACGATGAAATGAGACATCCTAGATAGCGTCCCGCCTATCTGCCGATCTTCCGAGTGTTGGTTTATCGCTGTTCAAGAGCATGTGATTGAATGCTTGTGTGGAATCTAGAGCTCTGCGTAATGTCACAGGTGATTTGTATGGGGTCTGGAGATTGCTGACAGGAGAACAAACTCATTCATTGTCTTCTCGTGTGCTGCCGTTCGACTCGGTGGCATGCAGCCAAGCTCAGGCACTGCCAATGTCATACAACAACTGAAATGTGCAAAACACATGTTTAATACAAGGCCCAGATAACACAACAAACTAGAGTGCAACATGTGTTAGACGGCTATTTGATGGACATGCTCTTATGGGCCACTGGAGATGCACCAGTAGTGAGAATTATGGTTTAGCACTGTAATCATGACAATGGATCTTAAAGGACTTGACAACATAAAAAACAGCTTTTTTTCCTGTTTTCTCTCTTATTGAGTTTAATGGGAAGAGATGACTATGTAAGTAAGCCATTTGGTGGATTGCTTGTGTGTTGCTTATCTGCAACTTCTGTCCAGCAATATTGGCTAAGCCATGACTTTAGGGTGGGATTATCTGCTTGTTTGAGCAATGGAAGAATAAAGAATATTTGGAAAAATATTTGATCAAAAAACACAGTAGCAACAGTAATTGTGTGAAATATTACATTTCAAGCAAGACACTAGAGTCAAAAATGTTTTTTTTTATAAACAGCAGCTTTTTTGATAATTGTTTCAGAAAACATCCAAAATAAATGTTTAATTGTATATTACACTATTTGAATCTATTTGAATCTACATTCCAACAATATATATTTTTTAAAAGCTGCAATGAATTGTTTTTCATGGACTGAGTTTATTGATATTATTCTGATTTTATACAACATTTTTTACATTTAATTTAATATTAATTTTTATTTAATTTTTAATTTAATTTATGGAGTGATAAAAAAGAGAAAATCCAATAACTCCCTCAATAAAAACCTTTACCTCTATTATGTCAACAAAATGAAAAATGAACTTTGAACCTAGCTTAATCAAATGTTCAGATTTCTGTTCTTGAAAGCTATCCAAATTAGTGCATATTAAATTAGGCAATGGCTTATTTGTATATTTAAACATGACATTTCAGAAAAGTCCCATTTCCCTTTTTTCCCCATTCTTAATGTAATCAATCAACTACGTAAGTATGGTGATAACTATTTAAATTGTTTACCCTATTCACCTGTAGTGTTTTGCCTAAAAAACTGTTGTATTTTATTTCATTTCAAAATGTAACTTATCCCCAAAGCTGAATTTTCAGCATCATTACTCCAGTCTACAGTGTCCCATGATATTTCAGAAATCATTTCAATATGCAGGATTATTTGATGAATGGAACGTTAAAAAAAAAAGATTTTATATATTTTTTCTTAACATAAAATGTCTTTACTGCACTTTTGATCAATTTAAATGTATCATTCTATTAATTTCAATCAAAAAACAACAACAAAATCTTGAAACTGATGCCAAACTTCTGAACAGTAAACTATAAGGCTTCAACCTTATACCAAGAAGATTCAACTTCTCACTCCCATTCTTTTTTCCTTTTTGCTCTATACCATCTTGTACACAGAGGCTAAAATACCCCTGAAAAAAATATCAAACAATATCCCCACTTAGGCTAGGCCTACTATAGCTTTGCTTTTGAAACACTGGCAACACTGACGGGAAGTTCATGCAGAAGAGAACAGGGAAATCCATCCTCCCTTCTCTTATTCTTAGCATTTGCCGTGATGTCACTATGGACTTACCCTTATAAAACAGAGCACACAAGCTGTAGGCCGTTTAAATGTCATAAAATTAGAATGTTAGTCTGTGGGTCATAACAATTGACAGGTACTTGACACTGCAATCAATTCTTCATTACGTTCAACATCAGGAAAATAGTTCACTATAAGAGGTGATAAAATGCAAGAAATGGGACTTTCCATTGCAGGGCTGGCAGAGAAATGCAGGCAGAAGGCATATCTACGGTGCCCCTAAAGGGACATGGTGATGGAAGAGATGGGAGGAAAAATTATGTCAATGATTGGTTCTCTCACAAATGTTTCGAATTTTGCCAAGAAACTTTGCATTCCCTTGAGAACAGTTTTTCCTACTTTTTCATCATCATATCCCTTTGGAGGCTCCATACATAACAGGTCTATCCTCACAGCGATCTCACCTAGATAGACATGCTCAGGAGAACAGTTAGATAATCGCAGGCCCTGTAGCTCAAAATAGAGAAACCACCTGGATTTCCTACACCTGATACTGTAGTCAGCCACAACTACTCAGTTTAGTATAGCGCAAGAAAGTTTCAAGACTGTTTTGAACAACAAAGACAAGCATGTTCGTGGGCAAGTGCTAAATTGGATTAGCATACAACATGATCAGTGTTTATTTTTTACTAAAACTAAACTTTGACTTAAACCTTAAAAAATTAGAAATGTTGATTTGGCAGCTAATTGAAATATTTTTTAATAGCGGATGTGTAGAACTGTCTGAATGGCAGCCAACTCTGCAGATTCTTCTACTAATTCCCTCTATAATCAGGTTATGAAAGGCCATTTAAAGGTCAGGGTAGGTGGAGGGAAATGTATACAGTTGTTCTGGTAGATTGAACCTTCAGATAAGATCAGCTGACAAAGAGAGAGATGGCAGACAACATGTCTTGATATATTGAAAAAAGAGGGGAAAACAGCAAGCTCTCACATGTGACACCATGTGAGTCTGGCTCTAGCACAGACAGGCTGAGACAGTGAAAGAGAGAGATCCTTTAGTTTGGAGCACTCACATGCTGATGTTGTGGTCTCTACTAACCAGCCTGACTATAGGATGGCCCTCTCTCCTCCCTGTCCCCTCCTCTTCCTGCCTCTGCTCCCTGCTTCACCCTTGGCACTCAAAAATGCAGCTGGGACAGGGTGTGTGTGTGCGGGCGTGCATATTTGTTTCTGTTGGGGAAGCTACAAAACTGTACCCTTTTGAAAACGTAGTTGTTAATGCTACAGGTTACCAAAGAAAAGGATCTAAAAGATTAAAGGCAACAATACATTTTAAATATAATTTAAAGAAATATAGATTTATAGCCTACCTTAAATATAACTAATTAAACCAAAAGACTCCCAAATATCAACCCAGAGTTGAATAAAAGTATCAACAGTACAAATACATTACGAGATGAGAATGCGTTTGTTTGCTTGGCTGTAAAGTTCAAAATTAGCAAATTAGCCTTTTGTCAATCTGCACAGCTAACACTGTAAAAAGAAATCAGTTGACTTAACTTAAAGTGAGGAAACCTGTTATGCGTAATTGAAAAAATTAAGTTTGAACCTGACAATTCCACATAACTTTTTTTTTTTTTAATTATGCATTAGGTTTATTTACTTAATTTTAAGGCAATGAGTTTCCTCACTTTTTTAAGTGGAGTCAGGTGATCACTTTTTACAGTGTTTATTCAAAATAGTAGTTTGTTACTGGAAAAGCTACATTACTTGAAATAGTCGAGCTGTCGAACAAATGAAACCAAGTCTCTACTTTAAAGTTATTTACTCTCCAACAATGATATATTTGTGTGTACGAGTGAGCGGCAGAAAGATCTGAGACTCCCGAATTTGCATTAAGAATTGAAAAAGAATAGGCCTGTGTCCAGTTGGCCTCCACCCTCTTCACTCACACATACACACACCCTTTCAAAACCCCAGTTTTCCCCCTCACCAGCATAGGCAGCTGGCAAAACACAAAGAGAAGAAGTGTGCAACTGGTGCGATAAAGCCGGGAACATCTTGTCATGTCGTCGTCAGCAGAACACATTCTCCACACAATAAATCCTCACGCGCCGAGTTCTGCCCCTCCACCCCCACCGAAAGATCACTACTGAAGACCCTCCCGACTCTTTCACATTCACGAGACGGTCCAACACAGCCTTTTAGAGTCACAAAGAGACAAAAAAAGCTCCATTCACAACCCCCCTCTGCATCTTTCTTAGTATCTCTCACAAGGACCATATATAGGGAAGGGAGTGAATTGTTCACCCCAAATCATGTGGTGTTTTTTGTTTGCTCAAATATTACTCAGAAATCATTTAGACCACATTTACAGTACTTTTACTGTGCTTTTTTTTGTGTGGAGTTTGGCAGTAACAACAACAGCAAAATCAGCATTTGCATTGCATGCCAATGAAAGCACATGGAAAATATCTTTTGTGTTCAATGAAAAAATAAAATAATGCAGGTTTGGAATGACATGAGGGCGAGTAAATTATGACAGAATATAACTACATCAAAAAACACCCAAATATTAACCTTGAGTTGAAAATATAAAAAACAGCAGCATTAAAGGTGTACCAAGTATTTTCCCCACATTGCATGCAAATGAAAGCACAATGAAATATATTCTTTTGTGTTCAATGAAGAAAGAAAATCATGCAGGTTTGGAATGACATGTGGGTGAGCTGCACAATTCTTGATAAATTGAGAATCACGATTATTTACTAGAGGTTCTGACAAATGTAAAAGTTAGGGTAGGCCTTTTCCCACCCTCCACGTGAAACACATGAACGCACTAGTCGCTAGTTATGTGTCATTTTGAACGAATCTTTGATATGATTTGGGACTACCAAGTTGTCTCAGAGAGTGATTCGTTCATTTTGTGTTGACCGCGCATGCGCACAACATTCCATAGGTTCTGTACATGAAACCAAAATGATTAGTTCACCTCTCGAGCCTGGTTCGGGTTTGGCCGGTCAGTTTTTCGTTCTTCCTGTCAGTCGCATAGAGACTATGCTGTCAGTAACGGAAAGAGAAATGATTACTTCATCTCTTAAGTCTGGTTCGGGTTCGAAAATCGAGCTTCAATGATGTTTCATAAAGACTTCACTTGTTCCATTACTGAATGAATCAGTGTTTTATGAACAAATCTCTTGAATGAATGATTCAATGACAAATACATTTTGTCACTTGTCGCCACCTACTGGTGTAACTTTATCTGAAGTGCCAAGTTACTTTCAAATAGTGATTTACGTCATTTTGATACCATAGAAATCAGCGTTTTTATCAGAATTATAAATTTTTATCAAGGTTCTTCTGTGATAATATGAATATTTGTAGCACAGAAATAACGATACTGTGTGATTGAAAATACTGTTCATGAAGCTGTTTCATACCTACATTACAACTGCTCAAATCCAATTCTCAATGATCCGGTGTGATTTTGTCAAAGGTTTAATAGACACAGGCGAATCATTGTCGTTTAGGAATGAGATCGCGTGGGTGTTTGAATCAAGATTGATATTTAATGATTAATCATTTATCTCTAAGATGAGGGTTAGTAAATGATGACAGAATTTACATTTGACAAGTTATGAATTTACATTACATACAGTAAGTTATTCCTTTAGATACAGATGCATGTATATCACTTCAATATCAGTTAGAACTTTTTTATTATTCATCTGTAAAAAAAAAAAACTATTTATATATTTTATAAGTTAGTAACAATACTGGAAATTGTACATTTTCAATTTATTGGTAATGTATACATTTGAAATGTATCAGTATTGATCTTTAATTGCCCTATTTAGATTGCCTTTGGTAATTGGCATTATCTAAAACTCACTTAAAATTAATTTTAAACAGAAATAATTGAATAACTGTTGAATGTAATCTTTAACGAATCTCCTTAAATATAAATTTTATACTGTGCACTATAATGGTGTGATGCCTAAATTCAGGCTCTGCACTTAAAATGATTGATTTTATTTCGTAGTGTTTTATTTTTAATTTAAACAAAAAAGTAAAGAGTTTTAATATCCGGCATATTATGTAAATAATTATGAGTAATCGACCAGAATTTTAATATTGGTGCATCCCTGCTGTTTTTAACAAAGAATTATTAATAAAAGTTACAGAACTGAATCTATTCAGGAGCACGTTCCCAGGCCTATCAGAGACAGTGAGACATTAGGACAGAGAGTGTGCACTCTGTGCTAGAGGGTTGCAGCGTGTTCTGGAGCGTCAGACGCTCAGAGACCTGTTCAATGAATCCTCTGAGGACATCGGTGCAAAGTCTGCCGCTGTCTGACTGTTCCCATGGCAACGGCCAGGTGAGCAGACAGGCTAGAGAACACGGTGGAAACATGTGACTCTCCCACATGCTCAGACACACAGTCAGACGTGCATACAGATCCGTCTCTCAAATAGTGTGTCAGTTACACACACTACAGCTCTGAACAAAAACGCCACCTCAAAAAATAAAAGCTCACTTAGATAACATAGTGAGAACAGTTTACCACTGGTGCATGCATGTGCAAATGTCTCAATTTAAAATATGCACACACAGCGTTTCTGTGACTGCTAACTAACATTCACAAAGACGAGACTGTGTTTCTTACATTAGCTTGGATGGAAAGACAGTGAAAGAGAGGGAAAGAGGAGAGGCGGGGACATCTGCCTGGGGACTGGAACTCAGAGGTGTCATGAAGTCTGAACATCACATAATGAACAGAACTCTGACGGCAA